>NC_090245.1:53212858-53222858 GCF_037325665.1 Littorina saxatilis | reverse complement strand
GGCGTTAGCAATTTTCTCCCCCCTTTCCTAACCTTGGTGGTGGGTTCAAGTGCTAGTCTTTCGGATGAGACGAAAAACCGAGGTCCCTTCGTGTACACTACATTGGGGTGTGCACGTTAAAGATACCACGATTGACAAAAGGGTCTTTCCTGGCAAAATTGTATAGGCATAGATAAAAATGTCCACCAAAATACCCGTGTGACTTGGAATAATAGGCCGTGAAAAGTAGGATATGCGCCGAAATGGCTGCGATCTGCTGGCCGATGTGAATGCGTGATGTATTGTGTAAAAAAAATTCCATCTCAAACGGCATAAATAAATCCCTGCGCCTTGAATATGTGCGCGATATAAATTGCATAAAATAAAAATAAAAAAATAAAAAAATAAATCCCTGCGCTTAGAACTGTACCCACGGAATACGCGCGAAATATGCATCATATTGATAGAATTGGTACTAAGATGTAAAGGTTCTTAAGTCTGAATGCTTACGCACTAAACCGAAATGTAACGGAACGCATTTAACAACCTACTCTCGTTCGACTGAGCAGTACCTTTTTTTTCAAGTGGCACATTATCTAAATAGTGTAGTACCTGACTCCAATTGGCTAAAAGGTCTCGAAAGGGAAAGGTTTTACCAAAGTTCACCGATCCCACTCGATCCCACTCGATCCCCCCTCCCTCAACACCTCCCCCAACACCTCCCCCAAACCCCACCCTCTGCACCGAATCCAATGATACCTGTAGCTCAAAATCACTTGTGCGTCGTTATGTACCGCAAAACAGACCAAGAAATACTGTAACATAGGCAAGTCGGTGTTTCCGTAGTTTAACATTTCGTAACAGTAAAGATGAAATTTGTTGAGGAACTTTTGTTTCGACAGGTGAGCCTTTGCGGCTTTGCTTATTGTCGTACATTGGACTGGTCCATCACTGAGAGTCAGGGGCGGATCAGTTCATTTTATGGGGGGGGGGGGGGGGGGGTTCCAAAAGTATATTGGGAAGATATGGGTGTGGAGGCGCGAAGCTCCGAGCCGACGGCGCAAAGCGCCTAGCTTGCTAGGGGGGTCCGGGGGCATGCCCCCCCTGAAAATTTTGAAAAAAAGGATGCAAAATGGTGCAATCTGGTGCATTCTGAGGATGATCATTACCAGTTTCAGGCAGCAGATTTTGTCACTGATTAATACCCCAACAAATTGAAACTCAACCCAAAAAAACACAAACAAATATTTTTATTTTTTGGCTGGGGGGGGGGGGGGGGGGTCCGGAAACCCCAGAACCCCCCCCCCCCCCCCCCCCCCCCCCTCGTCCGCCCCTGAGAGTCATTGTGCGTGAAGAATGCTGCTCGACATTACTAAGTGTATATACACTTCTTATGTTTCAGATCTGTACTGACCGTCGCTTGATCGCCTTGGCTGACCTCATCAATTAACAAGGTATGATCTGTTTGTAAAGGATTGTGTAGGATCAAATTCAATGACGCTCACTCACTCGATAAGGCTTTTGTCATACGCACTTAGGTCCAAGTTTTAACATTTTCAAGATTGGAGTTCGCGTAAATGCTTAAAGGTGGCCTTGTAATTACTTCTGTGATCTTACTGGAGATTTGGCTGATTAACCTCAACATGGACTGTCAGTGCAAAGGCAAGTGAGTTACTGCTTCAACTTCTTTCTGTTAGATTTAAATGATTCATGCAATGGAATGGAAAGCCAGGTTTGCTTATTGCTTATCATTTCAAAGAAAAGTTGAATCAAATCGAAATACAACAGAAATAAATCAAGAAAGAAATCAGAAAATCAAGAAAGAAAGACAACAAGAAAGAAAGAAAGAAAGAAAGAAAGGAAGGAAGGAAGGAAGAAAGAGAGAACAGGAGGAAAGAGAGAAACGAGAAAAGAAAAGAAAAGTGAATAATTTATGCCGCTCGATCACAGATGATATGTAATTTTGCGATGTTGTTTAATTTGATTTCCCTGACATGTACTTCGCATAAATTTCAACCTCGTACAAATAGAAAGAGAGGGGCTGGGGTTGGAGGGGGGGCTGGGGGGGAGGGGGGCTGGGGGGGGGCGTAGGGGAGGGGGGGGCTCCCTTGAAATCCTCAATGATACAAAGCTGTTCCAAACCAACCGCCGACAGAGACTTTTGTTCTCTAAAGTTTGTATATATAGAAGACAGACTGTGAAAATGATGTGTCTATAAACAAAAATACATTTGAAACTCATAGGCTGCTAACCTTCTAGCATCACGAACTTAAAAAAAGAAAACGAAGGTCAGTTATTGGAACGTTTAATCACAGACAAATATAGAGAATACTACATGGTTTGCTGTGTCGTACCAGATTTACACGAGGTTGTTTTTTTTAAATATTGAACTGCGAGCGAAAGCGAGCTGTTCACTATTTGAAAAAGCAACGAGTGTAAATCTGGTACGACAAAGCAAGCCATGTAGTATTCTGTTTATCCTACATACTGTACTTACGTGTATTTTACTGAAAATGTCCTGAAGTCGAGGCAGCTAACTTGAAGACGCTTGTTTTGGAACCTCGATCTCTTCTAAAGCCTCGTGCAATCTATTACGTCAAAGTAAAGAAACGTCACTCTGAAAGTGTGGCGTGACGTGTTAGTTCTAAAAATTCATCGAGGGTAATTAGCGAGCGCATTTTTTTAATTCTATAATGACGTTTGTCTCGGTGACTTTGGCATCATAAGCAGTGGAAACACAGGTCCCTGCCAGACTTGTTTGACATGACCTCATTTACATGATATACACACGTGTGATTTGAACGATTATTATCTCACGAGTTTCTCTCTCACGTATGTAGGATAAATAATGTTTCACGAGGATATACTTGGTTTTTTTTGAGTAACTAGTCTTTCTTGTTATTCAAAAAAAAATTATGAACAAAAACGTTGTCAGCATTAGTGAGAGAAAAAACTTTTCCGTGCACAATTTTTCTGTCAAAAAAGCAGATATTTACCGAATCAATTCTCGGAATACATCGCTTTGGTTAAAGTTTTGAAATGTTATTTATAAGCTGTCTGTTCCATGTTCGGTGGCAATGTTTTCCAACAGCCGGAGGGTATTTAACCGTCATTGTCATCACCATGACAACTTTATTGAATGTCTTCGCTGTAAATCTTACTGCAGCGTGGTGGTGGTGTAATGCTACTGCTCTTGAGGACAGTGAAAATAGGTCCATGCAGTGCACTGTTTGGTTAGGCAACGAATGCAAACTTTGCACGGTCGTGTTTTGACATGCAAAGAGGTTGAGAAGACGGTGTTTAACTACTAAGCAAATGTCTAATGCCGTGATGCTTGTGACGTAATGTGATATGAATGGAGCGAGAGAGAGAGAGAGAGAGAGAGAGAGAGAGAGAGAGAGAGAGAGAGAGAGAGAGAGAGAGAGAGAGAGAGAGAGAGAGAGAGAGAGAGAGAGAGATTTGTTTTGATATTGTCGTCCTAGTCTTGATTATTATGAGTTGACTATCTGCGCCTCAATATTTTATTTATGTTCTTACGTTGTATGTTGTAGGTTGTAATGCTGTGATACACCACACCTGATATTCTCGTTCAGATAATAAAGTGTTCTATGTCTATGTCTATGTCTGTTGATGGAGACACAGGTGTGTGTGTGTACATACATGCAGAGAAAAAACATTTACAATCACGGACAAGTGCGAGAACACAAACATGTGCGCACATCCACGTGTGGACTCATGCACGCCCGCACACGGAAGAGCTAATGCACGTACGTCCGCTTGCATGCAGGAACGTACTAACGCGCGCACACACACGCACCCGCGCACTCACCCGCGTACACACACGCGCACACACACATACATATATACACACATACACACTCACACACACACACACACACACACACACACACACGCACGAGCCGCACACACACGCTTGTACGTATATACACCCGTCACGTCTACCCACCCACCGACAGGCGCATACACACACACACACACACACACACACACACACACACACACACACACACACACACACACACACACACACATATATATATATATAAACTCCGAGGCAAAAGAAACGCAAATAAAGGATGCATTAATTAAACCTTAATGGACTTGAAATAAACAGAAAATAATGATACTAGCATGTTCTGCACGTGTTGTTTTAGCGATCTTATCTTGTCAGAACCGTGTTTGCCGTTATCTGGGTCACACGTGAGTTCTTGTTGACGGGGATGCCGAACCGTCATGGGGACCACTTTCAGCACATGCACAATGTGGAAAAGCAGCTTTTCGTGTTCAGAGTGTTCAGGCAAGCTGTACCGTACTCACAAAACATTCATTTCTGCGACACTTCTTCTTCTGTGTTCGTGGGCTGAAACTCCCACGTACGCTCGTGGTTTTTTTTTGCACGAGTGGAATTTTACGTGTATGACCGTTTTTTACCCCGCCCCATCTTGTCCATCAACACCAGCGAGATGCATTCGAAACTGCCGCCAACACAGGTGCATGGACAACCCGTCAGTGCCAGAACTCTACGCCGACGCATTGGTGAGAACCTGGTAAATCGGCGTCCTGCTCGACGTCCTGTCTTGACAGCTCAGCATCGCCTGGATCGTCTAGCCTGGGCCCAGCAGCATGCCCACTGGCGCCATCGGGACTGGCGGAGGGTTCTTTTTTCGGACGAGAAGCGCTTTTGCCTGGAACCTGGCGATGGGCGTGTCCGGATCTGGCGAAGACCTGGACAGCGGTTTGCTAACAATAACATCCTGCAGCATGATCGATGGGGAGGTGCCAGCGTCATGATATGGGGCGCCATTGGTGTCAATTAGCGTGTGGAACCTGTCGTCTTGCAGAACGTCATCCAAGGTCGTGGGAATGGTGTCTATGCAGACTGCTACATCAATCAAGTCCTGCGTCCCTATGTGGTTCCATTTGTCCAGAGGTACCGGAACTGCCTGTTCCAGCAAGTCCCCATACTGCACGTGCTACCCAGGACTTCCTGCGTCACAACAGCGTGAACATTCTGCCTCATCCTGCTCGATCTCCGGATCTCAACCCAATCGAACACTTTTGGGACATCATGCAAAGAAGGATTAATGCCCTTGCCCGGAGACCCCGCACAGCAGCAGAATTGCGTGCTGCCGTGACCCAGGTGTGGGCTCAGGTCCCTCAGCAGCAAATTAATCACCTCGTCCTCTCCATGTACCGGAGGTGCGCCACAGTCATCAACGCCCAGGGAGGAGCTACACGCTATTGACTTTCAACAGTCTTCAAACAGTGTTCAGAGGAACATGGCACGTCATGCTCTCATCCCAATACACTTTTCCGTTTGGTTTTTGTATCGGTCAATTCGTTTCCTTGTTATTATTAACCCGAAATAATTAATTCGACATTAAAATTCATGGGTAACCCATCTTCACTGCAGCATTTGCGTTTCTTTTGCCTCTGGGTTTATATTTATCCCATGACCTGTCTCTTTGTCTCTGTTAGCTGAGGAGGTGATTATTCTGAAATATATACACACACATACACACACATACACACACACACTCACACATACACTCACACACACACACACACACACACACACTCACTGACATACACACGCACACACTCTTACACAGACGCTCACACACACACCATTCGTATCCCCCCCTCCCCCCTGCATTTTCTCTCTTCAATGAAGCTAGTATAATTTTCCCCGTAAGTAGACGTGGAAATAATATTCCGTTAACCGTATTTATGTTCAAGGGATACAACTCAATGGACTACTGTTGACGAAGATAGTTTCGCACACTGGGTTCACACACGTTTGGCAAAACTGTTTCTTATGCGGACGTACTCAACTTATTTTCTCAACAACAGAAGGAGTATTATTCATAAATACACTTCTTTGTTTTAATCGTTCGTTGTTCATTTTAACACCTTCGACTTCGTTTCTGTTTCTGTGACACACAGGATGCCTCGCAACCACCGACGAACCGGCCGCTTCAACCGAAACCACCACCGCGTGCGGGTGATGGTTCCCCACCACGTTCGCCACAACCACCGCCGTCGCCGCAGCCGCAGCCCCAGCCCCAGATCCCGTGACGCTTCCCCCGGCCGCTCCCCCTCAGGAACCCACACATCCACCTCCATCATCGTGGGACGAGGACGACGAATTCGTCCTTTCCTCGGCCTCTTCGGCAACCGCCATCGTCGTCCGCTCGGCTTCAACTGGGGCGGGCGGGTCAACGTCATCGACTACGGCTACGTCAGGCCGGACGATGATTGGACGGACGACGACGATGATGATGATGATGATGACATCGACCAGCCCAGGATGCAAGGAAACGATCCGCGTGGGACGAGAACGAGTGAGTGTTACTGTGTTGTTGTTGTTTTTTCCTTTTTATTTTTATTACATTTAGTTAAGTTTTGACTTAATGTTTTAACATAGATGAGGGAATCGAGACGAGGGTCGTGGTGTATGTGCGTGTGTCTGTGTGTCTGTGTGTCTGTGTGTCTGTGTGTGTGTGTGTGTGTGTAGAGCGATTCAGACTAAACTACTGGACCGATCTTTATGAAATTTGACATGAGAGTTCCTGGGTATGAAATCCCCGAACTTTTTTTTCATTTTTTTGATAAATGTCTTTGATGACGTCATATCCGGCTTTTCGTGAAAGTTGAGGCGGCACTGTCACGCCCTCATTTTTCAACCAAATTGCTTGAAATTTTGGTCAAGTAATCTTCGACGAAGCCCGGACTTCGGTATTGCATTTCAGCTTGGTGGCTTAAAAATTAATTAATGACTTTGGTCATTAAAAATCTGAAAATTGTAAAAAAAAATAAAAATGTATGAAACGATCCAAATTTACGTTTATCTTATTCTCCATCATTTGCTGATTCCAAAAACATATAAATATGTTATATTCGGATTAAAAACAAGCTCTGAAAATTAAATATATAAAAATTATTATCAAAATTAAATTGTCCAAATCAATTTAAAAACACTTTCATCTTATTCCTTGTCGGTTCCTGATTCCAAAAACATATAGATATGATATGTTTGGATTAAAAACACGCTCAGAAAGTTAAAACAAAGAGAGGTACAGAAAAGCGTGCTATCCTTCTTAGCGCAACTGCTACCCCGCTCTTCTTGTCAATTTCACTGCCTTTGCCATGAGCGGTGGACTGACGATGCTATGAGTATACGGTCTTGCTGAAAAATGGCATTGCGTTCAGTTTCATTCGGTGATTTCGACAGCTACTTGACTAAATATTGTATTTTCGCCTTACGCGACTTGTTATTTATTATGGGGGCGAGGACGCCCCCATTCTATACGGATAGTTTAGAGGTTGACCATGGGCAGCGCCATTTTGTTGTGAAATACGTCATCAGTTTGTGTACACAGGAAGTTGTGACATCCGTCACCCTATGGGAGGGGTGAAGGCAACATTGTTCATCTGTAGAAAGTTGTGAAATTGGTCATCACAGAGTTTGTGTAACACAGGAAGTTGTGAAATACGTCACCCTATGGGAGGGGTGACGTCAAAATTGTTCAACAAAAACATGATACGTCGCATTGTGCAGGGTCAACTGCAACAAACTCAAACCGAGCCATTCATACCTAGCTGTATTTGAGTGACTTATATACCGACATTTTTATTTCTTATTTTCAGCACAGGTGTAGGAAAAATCATGAACCAAAATGTTATTTATTTTCTAATTTAACAATTTTTTTACAAATATGACCATGGTCTTTTAAACATACAGTGACATTAAACATTGTTATGTTAAAAAAAAGAAAAAAGAAAAAAGGCTTTTGTGCACAAATCAGAAAATACATTGTACATTTTACCTACATCAGTACCTTTAAACCAAACGACCTTGAAAACCATCACAGAGCTGTCCAGGTTTTTACATGGGATAAGAGCACTCTTCCTCTTGGAAAAAACACCATAACAAACGTTCTTGCTGTTATCTATGCGGAGTGTTTTTTGGGTTGTTTTTTTTAATCAATTTTGTAGCTGGCACCAATGTCAACCGGTAAAAAAAATCCCACGCGGCAGAGGAAACAGCGAGACTGTTGAATTGTGGTATGTATGTGTACAAGTGGGAGGATGTTCTTGCCTCACATAGAAGCCTGTGGAGATATGTTGTGATTTACATTGAGTTTCACATGATGGTTGACTTAAAGGTTTACATGGTGGTTTACATGATGGTCAGTTTACATGATGGTTCACATGATGGTTTACATGATGGTTTACATGATGGTTTACATGATGGATTATATGATGGTTTACCAAGGAAGGACGTTATCTTAAAGTGGAGTTAGCACATGCTGGTTTACATGATGGTTTACATGATGGTTTACATGATGGATTATATGATGGTTTACCAAGGAGGGACGTTATATTTAAGTGGAGTTAGCACATGATGGTTCACATGATGGTTTACATGATGGTTTACATGATGGATTATATGATGGTTTACCAAGGAAGGACGTTATCTTTAAGTGGAGTTAGCACATGATGGTTCACATGATGGTTTACATGATGGTTTACATGATGGATTATATGATGGTTTACCAAGGAAGGACGTTATCTTTAAGTGGAGTTAGCACGTGTTTTGAGTATGATAATTATTTGGATATTTGGGTCTGTGCAGAAGTCTATTACTGATGATCCACGTGTGATTTGTGTCAATATTTTGTCTGATCGCTTTTAGTGGCGCATCGCTTGCACAGCTCATATAACATCACCGGAAGAGTTATTTATAAACATCCGTCTATTCAGTCCCAACTATTGGGGAATTAACGAACAAACAGAAAGGGAGGGACAAGACTCTATCAAGAGTGAAAAAAAACCACCGCTTCTTACTGTCTGGCGTTATTCTCTCCCTTGTTGTGTTTGACATGTTCGTGTGCATTATATAATTTATATAGACTTGAAGATGACGAAGAAAGGAAAGTTTAGACTTTAACCACCACCCGCGGGTTAGGGGGAAGAATTTACCCGATGCTCCCCAGCATGTCGTAAGAGGCGACTAACGGATTCTGTTTCTCTTTTTACCCTTGTTAAGTGTTTCTTGTATAGAATATAGTCAATTTTTGTAAAGATTTTAGTCAAGCAGTATGTAAGAAATGTTAAGTCCTTTGTACTGGAAACTTGCATTCTCCCAGTAAGGTAATACATTGTACTACGTTGCAAGCCCCTGGAGCAAATTTTTGATTAGTGCTTTTGTGAACAAGAAACAATTGACAAGTGGCTCTATCCCATCTCCCCCGTTTCCCCGTCGCGATATAACCTTCGTGGTTGAAAACGACGTTAAACACCAAATAAAGAAAAGTTAGACTTTAACCGGCGACGTGCCAAGAAAACCACCAGTATCTTTATAATCTAGCTATGTATGAGATGTGGTGGGTTTTTTTTTACGGAAATGTTTGAAATACCAACCCAAATGTTAGCAGCCACAACTCGTGAACGACCACATGCACAAATAAATATAGATCAACTAGTGGTACCCGTGCTACGCACTTTGTGTGCTGCGCATGCGATGTCATTTTGTTGGTTATGTGCTTGTGAAAATGTTGTTTGCACCCCTCCCCCCCCCCCCCCCCCGCACATTATCCCGCATATAATGAATTATATTCTCTTGGTGAAAAATAAAATGTTAACCCTTACACCGGTGCAATTCTGTAACACATGTTACATAGCCACTTGTGAATTAACAGAGAGAAAAATAACAAAAAACAGTCATATAGGTTTTCGCATCAATGGGAGGTAACGGCGGAACTGACCAAAAAGACTGCGCGACCGCACGCGACTATACAAACAAACAAAATAAAATACAGCAGGTATGACGTTTGCATGAATCCATGATTACGTCTACATGAACAACAGTGATAAAAGTGCGCATCTCTTCCCAGCCGTGCAGCGCTTTGAAAGTTGGAAGCATTAAAATTTAAACGGGTAAAAAGCCATCGTGAAGATACGAAAAAAAGTATGACGTCTAAAATACTTAATGATT
>NC_090245.1:53200358-53207858 GCF_037325665.1 Littorina saxatilis | reverse complement strand
AGCGCCAAAACTGAGTGATAATTGATCTTAGCTACATTGCCATTTCCTCTTGATTATCGAAACTAATACTGCAGCGTTACTGCCGATGTCAAGTGCGCTAGTGTACCTCCTGAGATGTTAGCAGTGATACGCGGTTTCAGAATTCGGAAGCAATTTTTGTAATTATACTAGTGATACCTGCAACGATCGCGGTATTGTTCTAATTACATATATAGAGAATACTACATGGCTTGCTGTGTCGTACCAGATTTACACGAGTTGGTTTTTTAAATATTGAACTGCGAGCGAAAGCGAGCTGTTCACTATTTGAAAAAGCAACGAGTGTAAATCTGGTACGACACAGCAAGCCATGTAGTATTCTGTTTATCCTACATACTGTACTTACGTGTATTTTACTGAAAATGTCTTGCAGACGAGGCAGCTAAATTAAAGACGCTTGTTTTGGAACCTCGATCTCTTCTAAAGCCTCGTGCAATCTATTACGTCAAAGCAAAGAAACGTCACTCTGAAAGTGTGGCGTGACGTGTTAGTTCTAAAGATTCCTCGAGGGTAATTAGCGAGCGCAAGTTTTGTTTCTATAATGACGTACGTTTGTCTCGGTGACTTTGGCATCATAAGCAGTGGAAAAACAGGTCCCTGCCAGACTTGCTTGACATGACCTCATTTACATGATATACACACGTGTGATTTGAACGATTATTATCTCACGGGTGTCTCTCTCACGTATGTAGGATAAAACATATTTGGCTCCTCTCTCAGTTGGAACACTAGCACAGACCTATTTGTCAAAATAACGGTAGTTCAGCCATGATACGAGTTTTGACGCTAGTGCTATTCCATCATAAACAGTTCATAAAGAAAGCAATTTCGGTTATATAGATTTGTGCAGGAGATAACAAGCTCTGCCTTTTACCGCAAGCTGTTGTTAGACTCAAAGGAAAAATTAATGTCTGTCACAGTCTGCTGCTCGTGAAATCCGAAATGCCAACAGTTAGTTGATTCCTACACTGCGAAACCTTCTGCCTAGCTGTAGTGTTTGAACATACACCGACCATGCCCGCTCCCTTTTCTGTGTACTAAGCACGTTAAGAAATATCTGGCGTTCTTTACTCTCACTCAGTTGTGACGTTAAAAAACTGTGGAGTGCTAATTAATGTTGTGTATGAGTGTATTGATGTGTGCATGACGGGCGCAGTGGCGTGGTGGTAAGACGTCGGCCTCCTAATCGGGAGGTCGTGAGTTCGAATCTCCGTCGCTGCCGCCTGGTGGGTATTTTTCCGATCTCCCAGGTCAACTTATGTGCAGACCTGCTAGTGACTTCACCCCCTTCGTGTGTACACGCAAGCACAAGACCAAGTGCGCACGGAAAAGATCCTGTAATCCATGTCAGAGTTCGGTGGGTTTTGGAAACACGAAAATACCAAGCATGCCTACTCAACGAAAGCGGAGTGAAGCTGACTATGCTCTCATAGTCTAGTGTGGGGAACCCAAATGGGCAAACGAGCTGACACGTAACCAGACAATTCTGGAACTCGCTGAAGAAGAAGAAGAAGATGTGTGCAAACAATTGCAGACTTAATTCTTTTAAAAGAACCAAGATAATTCAGAGTAAGGTACAGGGTGACCCACACAAATATCACCCTCTAAAATGCTAATAACTCCCACATCAGCGATTTACTTCATATTTGGTGTACATTATTAGATTTAGCAACGCCATTTGACGTTAACAGAGCCAGACGTGATTTATTACAAACCACATTCCAAATTTCAAATAATTTTAATGTTTCTCATCTCCTGCTTTCTTGCATACATGCAAATTGAATTTACTCACTTTATCATAATCAGATTTGTTGGGACTTGATTTTTAAAGGAGCAAAACATATTTTTGTTCCAACGAGTTAAATGCACTTTTTTCTATCCTTTTGCAGAGCGTGTGTGTGTGTGCTTGTATTTGCGCGTGCATGTGTGTGTGTGTGTGTGTGTGTGTGTGTGTGTATGTGTGTGTGTATGTGTGTTTGTGTGTGTGTGTTTGTGTGTGTGTGTGTGTGAGTGGTGAGTGTGAGTGTGTGTGTGAGTGGTGAGTGTGAGTGTGGGTGTGTGTGTGTGTGTGTGTGTGTGTGTGTGTGTGTGTGTGTGTGTGTGTGTGTGTGTGTGTGTTTGTGTGTGTGTGACGTTTTCAGCGCCAGGCGTGATTTATTACAAACCCCAATCGAAATGTCAATGTATCTCATCTTCTGCTTTCTTGCATACATGTTTTTAAATTAATTTGCCTAGTTTGTTGCAACATCAAAAGTGTTGTAATTTGTTTTCACTGCGTAAGTGTATCTTTGACTTATACTTTGCAAGGTTTGTTGCCTGTTAAAGAACTGTATTTTACACGTAATGTATTTCATGTACGGTAAGAAAAATAAAGTGCAAATTGCATCGTCTGTCGACAAGTCACAGAAACAAACCTGGCCAGGTATGCGTCTACTTGATACACGTCGAAGAAACCGGCCACCATTTCTCATTGGCTGACTGCGAAACGAAACCTCTTCACAGCATAATATACCTTTGAAATTGTGGATGTCGAATGAAAAGTAAAAGTGATTGTTGTAGCTTTTCACAGAAAAAAAAACCTATTTCTGTATTCCTCATCTTTGGTGTTTAACGTCGTTTTCAACCGTTCAAGGTTATATCGCGACGGATGTATTCCTCATGCGGGCTACTTTGAAACACTTCTTTAGCGCGGTGTGCATATAATACTTTTTACTTTCGTTGGTATTATTTTTTTTTGTGTGTGAAGCAAAGGTTAAGCCGTTGCGCACTATTTCCTGTCTCGAGGTCAACAGCCCATGACGTTTAGACGGGTAAGGTATGCGTGAAATATATTTTGACACCGTAATAATTTTGCACAAACACATAGTGTGGAGAGAGAGCGAGAGAGAGAGAGAGAGAGAGAGAGAGAGAGAGAGAGAGAGGGAGGGCCCGAAAATGGGATAGAAGGGGGGGGGGGGGGTGTCGCAGCCTTTTCCAAGTCGTCGGAGGACTGCACCCCCTTTTTCTTTAAAGTGTACCTGTCCACTTAGCACTGAGACATTTTTGTGTTCAAAGATAAATAAGAGGCAGGCGGTATAGTTCGTGTGTGTGTGTGTGTGTGTGTGGGTGTGTGTGTTTATTTTGTGTGTGTTTGTTTTGTGTGTGTGTGTCTGTGTGTCTGTCTGTCTGTCTGTCTGTCTGTCTGTCTGTCTGTGTGAGTGTCTCTGTGTGTGTGTGTGTGTGTGTGTGTGTGTGTGTGTGTGTGTGTGTGTGTGTGTGTTTGTTTGTTTGTTTGTTTGTTTGTTTGTTTGTTTGTGTATGTGTGTGCAAGAGAGAGACAGAGCGAAAGACACAGAAAGAGAACTCAATGAAACCGTTCCATCATTCATCATTCGGATGCTGCACACTCAGTCATCCAAGGTCTGTCGCCAGTATTTGTATTTCTACCACACACTACATGACTCGCACAATATACAGCTTCTGGTGTGACGGCATGTCAGGCTAAAACCCGCGCTGGTAGAATGTAAGCGAAGCCGGTATTTTGTGTTTTATGCTCTATACAGCTAAACAGAACGCTCGCCCGGCCATACAGAAGACTTACAGGTGTTTGTGCCAGAGTGTCGAGAGTGTAATTCTAACGGTATTATTGTATTGTAGTGCAGTGAAAGTGTCGTTGCCCGCGCTACGCGTGACCTGAGAAGGGTAACCACTTTTATAGCCATTCAGTCACAGTGCGATCGAGTTTGTTTTTGTGTTTTACATGTGCTGATTTACATTCATTGAGGTTGTGTGTCAAATTTAGGAAAGGGAAGGATTCAGATTTAGTAGAAAGAAATGGATGATATAACAACGCAAACGAATGATGAATGGAATGCAAGTGAAGGGTTTGTCGTGTGCTTGCCTTGAGCAGTGCCAGATGTTTTTGTCGTGGCTACGAAAACTAGAAGAAAAAAAACACTTATAAGATTGTAATCGAGTGTCGACAGTGTAAAAATGGAGCCTGCAACTGATAAACTTGCTGACCCGTGACACTTCAAAGTTAGAGTAGGATCGGCTAAAGACCGTCCTCAAGTTAATTGAACCCGAAGTTCAGTTTGCGAAGACTTCGCGAAGTCTTTTTACCGAAAATGAGGTCCCAATGTTTGTACAGCGAGCTTCTTGAAGTAAACTTCGCGCCGCTGTGAAAATCAGACTTAACCCAAGACGGTCGCACAGTTAAGTCCAAGTCTACATGGCCAAACTGAGTATGTCAGACAAAGAACACGGGCCACTGAGCAGATAGAAACCCGAGAAAGAAGAGTGGCATTCGGAAAAGATTTAGGCACACCGACAGACTGAAAGACAGATTAAATAGCATGATACAGACAGAAAGGCACAATGAAGACCGAATGACAAACCCAGCCGGGAAAGACGATACACTTTTGAGGAAGGGAATAAACTAAACTAAGAGGACTGTCGTTATGAATAAACAGAGGACCACAGACCTACTCAACACCACAGAGAATTCGCGATAAACTATCAGTTCCAAATCAGTTCACACTCAGTAAGTCAAAGACGGCGTAATGCAAGATGGGGTGGGGGTGATGGGGGGGGGGGGGGGGGGGGGGGGAGACACCGCTCGGTAATGACTTGACACCCAGCCTGAGTACAGAAAGGTAGGTAGAAAGAAGTCAAGCCTACACAGAGACCATCGCTGTAGGTGCAGTACTCGGGGTGTAGGCAGGTAAGACAGGTAGGTAGGCGGATGAACCGTACACTGTCACACTAAAAACCCACATTGGAATGTCTCGAATAACTCTGTTTGTGGGAGGGGGTGGGGTTGGGGTTGCATGTATCACCAAGAGCTGCCTTTTCCAGGTGAATGACTTCCACACGATTGAAAAAAAAGGGTAGATCTAGATACATATAAAACCAAAGGTGTAGCCTTACATTGTCGAATATTGAACCCGTTTCCGTTGAAAGGCAAGCGCGTTAACGTAATGTGCACACACTTCAAAAAAAGGAAAGTGGGACGAGCTTTTGTTAACATAACACAGGTATACACAGACTGAATATTACTATCAACACTACAATTCTATACAGGTAGCCTTTTTCGTATACTGTGACAGACTAGCCGTTATTTGCTATTCTGCTCCCTCTCTGTGCTGAAAACTCGACTGAGTCTATGCAGGGAATGTTAAAGTGCTGATGCGGGATTGACACGTTGTTACCGACTCTCCGGCTGACTCCGACTGCTGCGAATCCGAACCGGAAAAACAAAACAAAATAAGTTACAGAGGTCTTGCGTTTGCGACTCCAGTAATACTACGTGCATTTAAAGAGTTAAAACAGTATTACTGTGTGCCTCTTAAGAGCTAAAATAGTAATATTGCGTGCCTCTAAAGAGCCAAAACAGTTAACATGTACTGCGTGCCTCTATAGAGCTAAAACAGTAATACTGCGTGCCTCAGTCTATAGAGCTAAAACAGTAATACTGCGTGCCTCAGTCTATAGAGCTAAAACAGTAATACTGCGAGTGCCTCAGTCTATAGAGCTAAAACAGTAATACTGCGAGTGCCTCAGTCTATAGAGCTAAAACAGTAATACTGCGTGCTTCCGAGTACAGAGCTAAAACAGTAATACTAATATATGTGACTCCAAAGAGCTAAAACAGTATTATTCTATGTGCCTCTAAAGAGCTAAAACAGTAATACGGTGTGCCTCTACAGAGCTAAAACAATAAGACGTTGTGCCTCTAGAAAGCTAAAACAATAACACTGTGTGGCTCTGAAGAGCTAAAAACAGTTACACCGTGAGCTGAAACGTGTCTTAAAATGTGTGGCGTTGTTTTCCGTAGATAGGCTGATGAGACTGTGTTGCGGCGCGCCTCTAAAGAAAACCTGTGCGGCGCAGCATCAAAGCTGCTGTGAGACTGGACGTGTTTGGTTCTTTTTCCTAGAAATTACACGACACTGCCTGACTGTGCCGCTAAATAGAGTGAAAAAAAAAACCAGTGCCTGGCTGGTAGTAAACCAGTGTTTTCGGTAAATAAAAAAAATAATAAAAACCACTGTGCCCAGATACGTGACTGATTTTGCATCTCAAGTTTCACTGTGCAAAGTCGTTAAATAAACACTGCGATTAGCTGCAGGTGAACTGATACTGTGTCGAGGAAGAACTTATACCCGTCTCCGCTTTGTTTGTGTGTTTCGGGGGTGTTTCTGAAAGTTAACACCTGCAATCGCTGTAGATAGGTGAATGCCTGTGTGATGAACAATGGGGAATTTGTTCAGCATACCCGACTGTATGGTATGGAATACTGATGATTCCGAAACAAGAAATGCAACTGCAGGCAACACGCGCAACAGAGAAATTAGTGACGTCGGCAGACGAAGAGAGGGAAGCAGAAGAAGGGGAGACATATCAGAAGTATCCAACGACATCAGAGGTACGGTGATGACTTTTGACATGTGTGTAGTTCAGAAAAATAAGATAAGGAGACAAGATTGTTTTCTGCCAATGTCAAGTATAAATGTGGTGGCTTTCTCTCTGAGTCTCTCTCTCTCTCTCTCTCTCTCTCTCTCTCTCTCTCTCTCTCTCTCTCTCTCTCTCTCTCTCTCTATCTCTCTCTCTCTCTCCGTCTCTCTCTCTCTCCGTGTCTCTCTCTCACTCTCTCTCTCTCTCTCTCTCTGGCTCTCTCTCTCTTTGGCTCTCTCTCTCTCTCTGTCTGTCTCTCTCTCTCTCTCTCTCTCTCTCTCTCTCTCTCTCTCTCTCTCTCTCTCCGTGTCTCTCTCTCAGTCTCTCTAACCCTAACACACACACACACACAACACACACACACACACACACACACACACACACACACACTCTCTCTCTCTCCCTCTACCTCTCTGTCATTCAAGGCAACCTAAACGTTGTTTTTGTGACTGAAGCCTCATGAAAGTAAACTCATTCAGTTTTTGACAGATAGGAAGTTTGAAGCTCGAGTCATTTGGACATAGTGACTATTAACATCCGGGTTTGTGCAATCTCCTCAAGTAAAACCTTCTATCAACACCACCATTTCTTGTGGCACTGAATTTTGTAAACTTTTGTTTGAATGTTGTGACGTTCAGTGTAATATAAACACAATATTTACAATATTTTACTAATAGCTCCAGAAATGATTAAGACTATGAGAATGGATATATAGTGTCCGTGTTTTTGTGTTACCCGAACGCAACCCCGCATCGACCTTGAACATTGACGAGAGTCAACTTGGAAGTCAATAGTGCATAGTTTGAACGCTCTACTTTCATTAACATCCGAGTAACCTGCGCTTTTGTTTTAGTTTTTTGAAGAAGGGGCCGGGGGGGGGGGGGGGGGGGGGGGTTACGAACGGCCGACCGGACGGTCAAACAATGCTAATTACTAAGACTCTCCGGATTGCTCAGGTGAGTACAAAAAAAAGAAGAGAATAGACAGAAATAAACAAGGAAGAATATTTCTTTTAATATTGAGCGT
>NC_090245.1:53180941-53197658 GCF_037325665.1 Littorina saxatilis | reverse complement strand
AAAAACAAGGTCACTAAACCACAAATAAGTCATGACCAAATGATAATTCGTGAGTAGTTTTTCAAAGATTGGGTTAAGTTGACATAAAATGTATCACCTCAGTGCGATTGTCTGCTGAGTCGTTGCCTCAGGGAGGTGCTATTTCTTGTCATTGCCATGCAAATGCTATTTTCTCTCATCTGCTCTTTTTACATTTAGTCAAGTTTTGACTAAATGTTTTAACATAGAGGGGGGATCGAGACGAGGGTCGTGGTGTATGTGTGTGTGTGTGTGTGTGTGTGTGTGTGTGTCTGTGTGTGTCTGTGTGTGTGTCTGTGTGTGTGTGTAGAGCGATTCAGACTAAACTACTGGACCGATCTTTATGAAATTTGACATGAGAGTTTCCGGGAATGATATCCCCGGATGTTTTTTCTTTTTTTCGATAAATGTCTTTGATGACGTCATATCCGGCTTTTTGTAAAAGTTGAGGCGGCACTGTCACACCCTCATTTTTCAATCAAATTGATTGAAATTTTGGCCAAGCAATCTTCGACCAAGGCTTCGGTATTGCATTTCAGCATGTAGGCTTAAAAATTAATTAATGACTTTGGTCATTAAATATCTGAAAGTTGTAATTAAAATCATTTTTGTATAAAACGATCCAAAATTACTTTTATTTTATTCTTCATCATGTTCTGATTCCAAAAACATATAAATATGTTATATTCGGATTAAAAACAAGCTCTGAAAATTAAAAATATAAAAATTATGATTAAAAATAAATTTCCGAAATCGTTTTAAAAACAATTTCATCTTATTTCTTGTCGGTTCCTGATTCCAAAAACATATAGATATGATATGTTTGGATTAAAAACACGCTCAGAAAGTTAAAACGAAGAGAGGTACAGTAAAGCGTGCTATGCAGCACTGCGCAACCGCTACCGCGCTAAACAGGCTCGTCACTTTCACTGCCTTTTGCACTAGCGGCGGACTACGGTCATTGTGAAAAAATGCAGTGCGTTCAGTTTCATTCTGTGAGTTCCACAGCTTGACTAAATGTAGTAATTTCGCCTTACGCGACTTGTTTATTTTTTAAGGAGCATTATAAATTACCTATATTTACCCTTGTCTCTGTTTAAATGTTCTTCTTGCCAAGTGAATGTTTTTTAAACATTGAAGTTTTGGTGGAGTACTTTCATTTCAAAGGCTTTTTTAAGGGGAGTGCTTTGACGTAAGTAGTGTTTCTAACACTTGCGACATTCTTCTCAATTCACATTGCTTTACATAGATGGTAAGAAGCTGTCACGTCTCAAGTGTTTGGCAATGTTTGCCAGTTGCACAGCACTGAGACCCTGACTGATCACAGAATGCTATTATCTACGCCTATCTCTCTCTCTCTCTCTCTCTCTCTCTCTCTCTCTCTCTCTCTCTCTCTCTCTCTCTCTCTCTCTCTCTCTCTCTCTCTCTTTATCTCTCTCTCTCTCTCTCGCTGGTGCTCTCTCTCTCTTTATCTCTCTCTCTCTCTCTCTCTCTCGCTCTCTCTCTCTCTCTCTCTCTCGCTCTCTCTTTTTCTCTCTCTCGCTCTCTCTCTCTCTCTCTCTCTCTCTCTCTCTCTCTCTCTCTCTCTCTCTCTCTCTCTCTCTCTCTCTCTCTCTCTCTCTCTCTCTCTCTCTCTCTCTCTCTCTCTCTCTCTCTCTCTCTCTCTCTCTCTCTCTCTTGTAACACTCTTCTACTATCAAAATTATTAGCCATCTCCTGAAATGCCGAATCGAAGTCATAATGGATGGAAACAAAACAAGTCGCGTAAGGCGAAAATACAATATTTAGTCAAGTAGCTGTCGAACTCACAGAATGAAACTGAACGCAACGCAACGCAGCAAGACCGTATACTCGTAGCATCGTCACTCCACCGCCCTCGGCAAAGGCAGTGCACGTGGAATTGACAAGAAGAGCGGGGTATTCGTTGCGCTGAGAAGGATAGCACGCTTTTCTGTACCTCTCTTCGTTTTACCTTTCTGAGCGTGTTTTTAATCCAAACATATCATATCTATATATTTTTGGAATCAGGAACCGACAAGGAATAAGATGAAAGTGTTTTTAAATTGATTTCGAAAAAAATATTTTGATAATAATTTGTATATATTTAATTTTCAGAGCTTGTTTTTAATCCGAATATAACATATTTATATGTTTTTGGAATCAGCAAATAATGGAGAATAAGATAAACGTAAATTTGGATCGTTTTATAAATTTTTATTTTTTTTTACAATTTTCAGATTTTTAATGACCAAAGTCATTAATTAATTTTTAAGCCACCAAGCTGAAATGCAATACCGAACCCCGGGCTTCGTTGAAGAGTACTTGACCAAAATTTCAACCAATTTGGTTGAAAAATGAGGGCGTGACAGTGCCGCCTCAACTTTCACGAAAAGCCGGATATGACGTCATCAAAGACATTTATCAAAAAAATGAAAAAAATGTTCGGGGATTTCATACCCAGGAACTCTCATGTCAAATTTCATAAAGATCGGTCCAGTAGTTTAGTCTGAATCGCTCTACACACACACACACACACACACACACACACACACACACACACACACACGCACGCACATACACCACGACCCTCGTTTCGATTCCCCCTCGATGTTAAAATATTTAGTCAAAACTTGACTAAATATAAAAAGCAAATGAGAGCCTCATGAACTTTCGAAGATCACCCGGCGTTTGCTTTACACTGTGCTGTGTGAGTAGACGATACTAATTCCCATCCTGGCAAGAGAATCTGGACAGCGGAAATAACTTATTTCCGTCCAAAACAAAAACTAGAGAGGAAACGGGAAACATTGGCAAATTGACTCTGAGGGTCTCAATATAGGCTAGTTTAACAACGCTGACGCAACGAAACCTTCCCTGAGTTTTTGCTAGTAGGCTGTTTAAAATTACCTAGAAAAGGCCAACGCTTTTTAAAACATATAGCATCCGGAATGGCTGTGACATATTCGCTATTTTTCCTTAATTTTACGGGCTGTCATTTCCGCACGTTGCAAGAAGGTTTTAAGTCTAAATGTGCATTTTGTCCGCCAGCTTCTCTTTTTCTCCTTATCAAGAAGATAACAAAAATGTTTGAAAATATAAATGTAAAAAAATGCATGATATTTTTTTCTCCATCTGAGTGGTAGAAATCCGTACACAATGCTTGATTCTTTGTATGTTTAATCCTCTCTCTCTCTCTCTCTCTCTCTCTCTCTCTCTCTCTCTCTCTCTCTCTCTCTCTCTCTCTCTCTCTCTCTCTCTCTCTCTCTCTCTCTCTCTCTCTCTCTCTCTCTCTCTCTCTCTCTCTCTCTCTCTCTCTCTCTCTCTCTCTCTCTCTCTCTCTCTCTCTCTCTCTCTCTATCTATATATATAAAACATCAGAAATTGTGAAAGAAACAATTGAAAGTCAGCAGAGACCTTCTTTCGAGATTTGTTACAATCTCTTAGCAGAGAAAGAGAGAGAAATAAGTATCCCTTCACAGACAGCCTATTGGGAGCATCAGACCCTCCTCAAAGGGGGACCGAGATTTACAGAGCAAAGTCCCTTTGTGGGGGACGTATCGCAAGGTAATCTAGTCCTGAGGATTATATATATAACAAAATCAAGGAAAAGAAAAGCCAAACAAAGAATTTCAAGTGGCAGCCCAAATTTTCGACCTGTTGCCAGGCCTTCCTCTATATATATATATATACTAGAGGAATACCCGGCTTCGCCGGGGTGAATCGCGAGACAGAGACAGACAGCGTAGCGGTTCACCACAATCACCTTTGAAGGCGAAGTCCTCTCACACGGGATTGAGAATTTTAGAGCTAATTTCTAAGCCCTATATTATCTCTTATGGCTTCTCAAATGCCAGAACATACAGACAGACAAAAGCCGCCAGACCCCATCACAAACAGAACTCTACAATCTACAGGTGTTGCCTCCACACACACACACACACACACACTAGATTACCTTGCGATACGTCCCCCACAAAGGGACTTTGCTCTGTAAATCTCGGTCCCCCTTGAGGAGGGTCTGATGCTCCCAATAGGCTGTCTGTGAAGGGATACTTATTTCTCTCTCTAACTCTGCTAAGAGATTTTAACAAATCTCGGAAGAAAGTCTCTGCTGACTTTCAATTGTTTCTTTCACAATTTCTGATGTTTCATAAATATATAGAGATAGATGACAGTGGATTTTTCGATAAATAGATTCGACCTTTGCACTTTTACAGTGAGGACAACTTACGGGTACATGCAAGGATAGCCCACAACTTCTAAGGCGAACAACTCTGCAGAGTCTGCTGTGGAGGGCGACGGTAGTTTCCCTGTCACACTCGAACCCCTTTGAATGAACTTTGAGAAGCCATAACAGATAATATAGGGCTTAGAAATTAGCTCTAAAATTCTCAATCCCGTTTGAGAGGACTTCGCCTTCAAAGGTGATTGTGGTGAACCGCCACGCTGTCTGTATCTGTCTCGCGATTCACCCCGGTGAAGCCGGGTATTCCTCTAGTATATATATAGATATACAGCAGTTGTCTCACTGACGCCAACACGCGTCTAAGTTCTCATGCGGGCCCTAGTGTAAAGCTGTCTAGAGATTATGTTTGATGTCTCTCCATAGTTTCCCCGTTTGACTTTTAGCCGGGTTAATAGGTGTCAACCATTGTGAACTTTTGTCGGAAGTGAGCGTCACTTCTCTCTGGCACGTGATGTTGAATATGAGAGAGGCTGTTTGAACCGTATATCTGTCACTGTCTGTCTGTGTGTCTGTCTGTCTGTCTGTCTGTCTGTCTGTGTCGGTCTGCCTGTCTGTCTGTCTGTCAGTGTGTCTGCCTGTAACCCTTTGTCTTTCTGATTGGCTTCCTATTCGTCTGATATGACTTTGTTTTTGTACATGCAATATAAAGAGTGTGTTTGTTTGTCTGGTTTAGTTTCTAGGTTGGTTTACAAGGTTACTTTTTATTCACACACAAACACACACACACACACACACACACACACACACACACACACACACACATACATACACACACAAACACACACACGCACACACACACACACACCCTCCTCCCGGTTAGAGAAACAGCGGGGGGGGAGGGGGGGCGGCGGAATGGAGAACCTGTTGATATGGAGTTTGAAAACAATAACAAACAAAAACTTACGAGCCCAATAAACGTTCAAAGATCTATTTCTTAGACCAGTGACGAAGACAAACTCACTCCGTCAAACGGCGTCTTAGCTGAGACTTAGCAGTCTTTTTATGGTTGACTTATTGAATACATTGACTCAACTGCCTAACATGGAAACGGACTTTTTTCTTTTGTGGTGTTTGCTTGTTAAGATAACAGTCCTAGGCTTTATACGTGAAGGGGATATAAAAACCGCCATGCAGGTAAAAAGCCACCCGTATTAAATCAGAATGTGGGTGGGATTTGCAGCCCAGGAACACAGAAGAAGAAGTTACATAACTCAGTCAAACTCAATGCATAGCAACAAAAAATAAAAGAATAAAAATCAAAATAAAAGTGAAGCGACGTACACAAAAAAGCGACCCAAAGAAAGAAAAACAACGTCTCTCGAGCATGTTTTAACAGCCAAACTAATCCTTTTACCTCTTTTTCTTGTTACAGAGCCTGACCGTGACGATCAGGAGGTCCTGAATGTGGCGGCTGTGGACTTTCTGGTTCCCGAGAACGTGAAGCAGCACCACACTGATGAGTTCGACATCACAGAGCTGTCCAGGCCCAAGCTGGTGGTGCGTCGCGGCCAGCCCTTCAACATCAGGATCACCTTCAACAGGGCGTACAACACCCAGAAGGATGACCTCCGCCTTGTCTTTGAAATCGGTATGTTCTCGTGTGTACTTCGGTACAAAGTGTACTCTGAGTTCTGTACAGCGTGAAAAGGGAATTTTTGACCTACCAGAGCAATCAGTGAAGTCCTAGTAATAAGCAGCGTTAGGCTGTTCGGCTTGCACGACATAAAAAATACCGTTGAGGTTGTTTTTTTCTAGGTTTTCCTTTTAGCTAGATCCTCCAAATTTCACACACTGCTGTCTGACAAAAGGGAAGATGGAAAACAGAAGTTCATTGTCATGGGGCTCAAGAGCTCGGCAGTACATCTGTGTTTCGTCTGTTTCCTCAGGTGTTGCTCGCCAGTCAAATAAGTTAAACTTGAATAAGAAAATGTAAGAAAAATTAAATCGTGATTGAAAGACCTTAACGTCAACATCATGATCAACGTAAAAAAATGACTTCAACTGAAACCTTACTTTCTCTGTACTGTCTAGGCGACCAGCCCAAGCCCAGCAAAGGGACCCACGTGGAATTCATCTTGTCTGACAAAGACGTGAAGGGAGAGTGGGGGGCTGCAATCAAAGACCCGTCGAGCAACAAGACGGTAATCAACATCGCCGTCTTCACTCCCCCAGACTGTATCGTGGGCGTGTGGAAGTTCAAGGTGGATGTTGTCAAGAAGACGGACAATAGGACCTCCGTATTCCGCTACAACCACAAGGACCCCATCTACATGCTCTTCAACCCATGGTGCAGAGGTGAGAGGACAATGCGAATAATGTCTTACTGGGGGAAATTGTTGTTTTGTGGGCAAGGGATGAATGGCACCCAGGACAAGCAAAACTGACCTTGATACTAAGCGATTAAAGGACATTACTCAATAGTCGTAGTACAGAATGCAATTTGAAGTGGGCAAACGTAACACAATTTGGCTCAATTTTTGGGACAAATAAGAGGCTTGAAAACAGTTTGAAAAACAAAATGTAAACGCCAACTAATACCAAACTGGTCGCAATAACACCGATTTAAAAAAATAATATCCTACCACGGAACGCATGGCAATGGAAGGGACCTCACTCTGGTGAGGATTTCTTTGCCACTTTAAGAATGGTAATTTACAGTTTAGAATCGTATAAAACATGAAATTCGTGCTATTGTGACTAGTTTGGTCTTAGGGTCCAAACTTCGTTTCTGTAACTGGTTTCAAGCTTCTAAGTCCATTAAGTTTAAGTTAGTCAGTATCGATTTGGCCCACTTCAAATTTCTTTCTGTTATTTGGCTGTTTGGTTACGTCCCTTAATCGTATAGGTGTGTGTGTGCGTGTGTGTGTGCGCGTATGTGTGTGTGTGTGTGTGAGTGTTTGTGTGTGTGTGAGTGTGTGTGTGAGTGTGTGTGTGTGGGTGTGCACGTGTGTGTGTGTGTGTGTGCGTGTGTGTCTGTGTGTGTGTGTGTGTGTGTGTGTGTGTGTGTGTGTGTGTGTTAAAGCGGAACACACGTTCTGATGTGTTTTACCCCAAGTTATTATTATCATAATATTTTTTGTTATTTTCTGTCATCCATAATGTTGTGCCGGGTCCAACTTCTTGCACTCATAATGCGTGTTTTTACATTTAGTCAAGTTTTGACTAAATGTTTTAACGTAGAGGGGGGAATCGAGACGAGGGTCGTGGTGTATGTGCGTGTGTCTGTCTGTGTGTGTGTGTGTGTGTAGAGCGATTCAGACTAAACTACTGGACCGATCTTTATGAAATTTGACATGAGAGTTCCTGGGTATGAAATCCCCGAACGTTTTTTTCATTTTTTTGATAAATGTCTTTGATGACGTCATATCCGGCTTTTCGTGAAAGTTGAGGCGGCACTGTCACGCTCTCATTTTTAAACCAAATTGGTTGAAATTTTGGTCAAGTAATCTTCGACGAAGCCCGGACTTCGGTATTGCATTTCAGCTTGGTGGCTTAAAAATTAATTAATGACTTTGGTCATTAAAAATCTGAAAATTGTAAAAAAATAAATAAAAATTTATAAAACGATCCAAATTTACGTTCATCTTATTCTCCATCATTTTCTGATTCCAAAAACATATAAATATGTTATATTTGGATTAAAAACAAGCTCTGAAAATTAAATATATAAAAATTATTATCAAAATTAAATTGTCAAAATCAATTTAAAAACACTTTCATCTTATTCCTTGTCGGTTCCTGATTCCAAAAACATATAGATATGATATGTTTGGATTAAAAACACGCTCAGAAAGTTAAAACAAAGAGAGGTACAGAAAAGCGTGCTATCCTTCTTAGCGCAACTACTACCCCGCTCTTCTTGTCAATTTTACTGCCTTTGCCATGAGCGGTGGACTGACGATGCTACGAGTATACGGTCTTGCTGAAAAATGGCATTGCGTTCAGTTTCATTCTGTGTGTTCGACAGCTACTTGACTAAATGTTGTGTTTTCGCCTTACGCGACTTGTTTATTCTTCGTCTTTAACGTGCTCTGTCACACAGAGGATACCGTTTTCCTTGAGAACGAGTCTCATAGAAATGCTTACGTCATGGAGGACAAGGGAAAGATCTACGCTGGCACCTACAATAGTATCTCTGCAAAGCCATGGGTCTTCGGACAGGTGAGTGAAATAATTATCTTGGAAGGCAATTTTATGTATAACTTTAAAGATCCAAGCAAGAAAGCATAAAATCATACCGGAAGATGTTGTACAAATACATTTTAATGATGTACTACATGAATTTCTCCTGCACATATGGGCTAAGGAGAAGTATTTTTTATCTGCGTCACTAGGCATGTTTTCTAAGAATAGTGACCGCAAATGCATCTCGCGTAAGCTTAGATTGTATAAATAAGAGTGTTTCTGTCTCTTGGCCAAGCAATCGGAGAATACATCTGTTTTTCATTTGATTGTACTGAGATGGGGATGTACTTTTGCTCTTTTCTTCAATTAAACAAGTCTCAAAGGGTGCCAGGTTTTATGGCTTGATGTTATTGGAATGTCTCATGTCGTCGCTGTAATTCACAAACCTCGTATCTCAATTTTTGCTATTTGAGAAAATCAAAATAAATGTTTCAAAAATTCATCGCACCAAATATAACTTTATTTCATGGGTTTATAGTTTCTTTGGAACAGTACAATGGCAGTCTAAATTTGTGTTAACGTCAGTTGTTAATGATATTTGATACAACTGAAAAGCTATTGAGATAGTTTTCTTCTCAAGAACTTGTTCTCACTTTAAAAAGCAGCTGGACTGAGGTACGAGCTTCTCTCACCACACGGGCAAAAAATTAAGGGATCTAACTTCTGTTTTAGTTCCAAAACCTACAAAATTGAGATACGAGGTTTGTGAATTACTGCGACAATGTGTTTGTTGTTGGAATGTCTCATGTGTTTGTGTGTTTCACGTGCAGTTTTCAGGCAACGTGCTGGACTGCTGTATGCACCTACTGGACATCTGCGAACTCAACCTGGCAGTGCGTGGTAATCCTATCCCTGTCTGCAGAAAACTTTCTGCCATGGTAAGTATGCTTTTATGTTAATTTTACATCTGTCGATCTTTTTGTTTCCCGGCTTTCCCAGCGACGGGGCAATCAAGTTATGAAAATGAAAACGAAAAGGCGTTGGGGATTGACTCCTCCTTGTGGCATGCCTTGCTGAAGAGTGATGCTGTGTCTCATCTTTCTGTCAAGATTTATGTAACCTTACTGTTCCGTTCTGGAAGAAGTCGTGTATCCAGTGGTACATCTCCTCTCCGTTTACTTCTTGAGCTTCGGGAGCAGTCCTAGCTGCCTATCATACTTAGTCAAAGGCCTTAGTCAGGTCCACACCTTGCTAAAGAGTGATGCTGTGTCTCATCTTTCTGTCAAGTTTTATGTAACCTATATGTGCGGTACTGAAGGAAGTCGTGTATCCAGTGGTAAATCTCCCCTCCATTTACTTCTTGAGCAGCTTCAGGAGCAGTCCTGCCTATCATACTGAGTAAAAGGCCACAAAGACAGCCAATGCCGTCTTCTTCTCTTGAAATACGTTTAAAATTGTCTAGGCATGGAACACCGTTTATACAAAACGCCTACTGTGATCACGGTATCTCCGTCTTATGTCCCTCTCCTGTTGTGTTGCAGAAGATACCTTTTCTCAAAGGCTCATTCAAGGTATTTGACTCATGTGCATGGAAAGGACGGAGAGGGATCTATTGGATTTATGCACTTATAAAGCAAAACAACAACATACGTTCCAACAGTCTACCTTTCTTGTTTTTCTATTCTGCATCTTTGGAACGTTGGCAGTCTATTTGTTTTTGGATTTGTACTTACAAAGCATTTAACCGTTTTCACGTGTACAACAGGTCAATTCTAATGACGACGGGGGCGTGCTGACAGGCAACTGGTCAGGAGAATACAGCGGGGGCAAATCTCCCCTGTCCTGGACTGGCAGTGCCATGATCTTGGAGCAGTATTATGAGCAGAAGTACTCCGTTCAGTTCGGCCAGTGTTGGGTCTTCTCTGGGGTGCTTACTACAGGTTAGTAATGGTTGTGGTGGTGGTGGTGGTGGTGGTGGTGGCAGTCGTGGTAATACATGGTGTCACTTGTGTGTGTGTGTGTGTGTGTGTGTGTGTGTGTGTGTGTGTGTGTGTGTGTGTGTGTGTGTGTGTGTGAGTGTGAGTGTGTGTTTCTGTGTGTGTGTATGTGTGTGGAATGTGTATGTGTGTGTGTGTGTATGTGTGTGTGTGTATATGTGTGCTTGTGTGGCTGTCTGTTTGAACAGTGCTGGGTCTATCCATTACTACCGCCAGGCTCTCTGCTTGTCTGAAGGTGTGTCTGTGTGTGTCTTAGTCTGTTTGAACAGTACTGGTTCTGTCCATGTCTTACGCCAGGCTCTCTGCTTGTCTGAAGGTGTGTCTTGTGTGTGTTATAGTGTTGCGTGCCCTGGGAATCCCTGCCCGCAGTGTGACCAACTTCGCCTCCGCCCACGACGTCGACACCTCCATCACCATCGACCTGCACTTCGGTGACGATGGCTACCCTCTGGAAGAACTGAATGAGGATTCTATTTGGTATGACTTTTATTTTGTATTGTGAACTCTTTTTTTGTTGTACAGGTACAGTTCATGAATTTCCATGCGTTAAATACATATGGTCAATTTCTGCAGAAATCATTCAAAAATACCACACTTGTATGTAGCGGTGTATTATTGTTATTTTGTTCGGGATAATCAGGACCTTTTTACATTTTTGTTTTATGATGAGGTCTCCTCAGAATGTAAGAATACAGGTCCAAATATTAGCAGGTGATAAATGAAATGGTATAGGAAGCAATTTTATTCACTTCTGGAAGACTTTGGCATAGTTTTAGGTAGCATATTACAGACATGTTGAACGCACAGGCAAATGACTGTTTAACCATCTACAGGAACTTCCACGTGTGGAACGAGGCGTGGATGGCTCGCTCTGACCTGCCCTCTGGCTACGGAGGATGGCAGGCCCTTGACGCCACCCCTCAAGAAACCAGTGATGGTTGGTATCACGTAGTCAATTAATCTGTTTGTTGCTGTATCGGTATGATCATAACATACTTTTTTCTGTGGGTTAAACATCAAAACAAAACAAAATAAAACATAACAGCAACCAGTTCAGGTAAGTTCTTTATTAAATTTTTGTCAGCCTGGCGCTGACTTCATCAGGATGGTAAGGATAAGTCAAGAATGATGGCAGAATGTTCCCTGTGGGTTCAAGATTCCTGTAAATGTTGCAGATGTGTTTTGTAACAGTCGCAACATCATCATCATCTTGACATTATTAAATAGCTCGGCTCGGTCTTCTTGTGCATATTGCTGATGTGTGTTGTTGCAGCTATATCACAAGGTTCAAGTGTTTTGTGCCTGCTCTAGGTTGCATTGTTGTAACTATAGATCATCATAACATGAAATTGTTCGATCTAATAAACAAAGGGAAGTAAGCTCTCTAAATGCATACGACATGTGTAATAGAGGAAGTGATAGCTATTCGAAACCAGTCTCCTGGCACCTGAGAGAATAACAAGCATTGAAATAAATAAGCGACTGTCATCCTCATTTAATTTATTTTCATTTTTTCCATTTTTACATTTAGTCAAGTTTTGACTAAATGTTTTAACATAGAGGGGGAATCGAAACGAGGGTCGTGGTGTATGTGTATGTGTGTGTGTATGTGTGTGTGTGTGCGTAGGTGCGTGTGTGTAGAGCGATTCAGACCAAACTACTGGACCGATCTTTATGAAATTTTACATGAGAGTTCCTGGGTATGATATCCCCGAACGTTTTTTTCTTTTTTTTGATAAATGTCTTTGATGACGTCATATCCGGCTTTTCGTGAAAGTTGAGGCGGCACTGTCACGCTCTTATTTTTCAACCAAATTGGTTGAAATTTTGGTCAAGTAATCTTCGACGAAGCCAGGACTTCGGTATTGCATTTCAGCTTGGTGGCTTAAACATTAATTAATGACTTTGGTCATTAAAAATCGGAAAATTGTAAAAAAAAAATATATATATATAAAACGATTCAAATTTACGTTCATCTTATTCTCCATCATTTTCTGATTCCAAAAACCTATAAATATGTTATATTTGGATTAAAAACAAGCTCTGAAAATTAAAAATATAAAAATTATTATCAAAATTAAATTTTCGAAATCAATTTAAAAACACTTTCATCTTATTGCTTGTCGGTTCCTGATTCCAAAAACATATAGATAGGATATGTTTGGATTAAAAACACGCTCAGAAAGTTAAAACGAAGAGAGGTACAGAAAAGCGTGCTATCCTTCTCAGCGCAACTACTACCCCGCTCTTCTTGTCAATTTCACTGCCTTTGCCATGAGCGGTGGACTGACGATGCTACGAGTATGCGATCTTGCTGAAAAATTGCATTGCGTTCCGTTTCATTCTGTGAGTTCGACAGCTACTTGACTAAATGTTGTATTTTCGCCTTACGCGACTTGTTGATTTGTTCATTTCAATGAATTTCTCGGTAGGTTCATGTTCCCTGTCCCCGTTGCAGGTGTAATGTGTTGCGGCCCCTGCCCTGTGCACGCCATCAAAGAAGGGGAGGTCAACCTGCCTTACGACGGGCCTTTCGTCTTTGCTGAGGTGAACGCTGATAAGGTCTACTGGATGATCCAGAAAGATGGCACCAACAAGCGAGTTCACATCCAGCAGAACGCGTGAGTGCAGACATTTCAAAAAAAATGTTTTAAAGAAAACATTTACATTATACAAGCTAGATGTCCGGCTGGCAGGAATCTATACTTGACCTCGGAAAATGGTGAAGCAAGGTTCCTTTTCTTGTTGTCTTCGTAGTTGTTAACAGCAAACCTGCATTGTGTTGCTTACAGCTCTGTCATAAAATCAGCCATGCGTTGCTCAGAATCACAATAGCCCGCTCAGAGAAAATTCGCTCTGGATTGGTCTATGCAACGGGCTCACAACGAGGCAAATCGCTTCACGATGGCGACGAAGAAAGCACGATTGCTGCGAGATATGAAAAAAGTTGTACTTTTTAAACTAGTAGACGATTCGGTCAGTGAAATCGTAAGAGAGAATGTAGTTATGATGGGAAATTTAGCTGGGGTAGTCCCTGAACCTTGAACAGCGGTGGATCCCTCGGGTTACGTCGAAAACCACGCCGAGAAGATCTAAACACGCTACACGGCATCGCAGTGTAAACACCGCCGCCATCTTGGATAACGCGGCGGGCGGTGGGCGAGCATATACCAAAGCCGCTCGCCGAGTGCTTCGCGAGCGCTTTCCTGCACTGCCCTAAGAAACGGCTTTTTGTCATTCGCACTGCGAGCGACCCGTGGCGAACCGCTCTGGGCAACTCGTCTCAGCTTGCTCTGTCGTAGCACCCCTTTAGCGTGTCGTAATTGAGTTGTTCTTTGAGAACGATGCGATAGAGGATATTTACAATAATAATGGTACATCTTCCATGGACATCATGGGGAGAGGAGGGGTGGGGGGGGGGGGGGTAGATGTGCATTCCCAAACATGAAGGCATTATCTAAGAAGGCTTGAGAACGCTCTTATAAAGTTACACGTTAATTCACAGTGGCCATGGTAATGTGCCTTGCCCAGAAAATCAATTCTTCTTCTTCTTCTTTGTTCATGGGCTGAAACTCCCAGGTTCAATCATGATTTTGCACGTGTGGATTTTTACGTGTAAGACCGTTTTTACCCCGCTATTCTGGCAGCATACGCCCAAACATGAATGCTTCATCTAAGAAGGCTTGAGAAGAGATGTTAACTCTTACAACGTGTACACGTTCACAGTGGCTATTTAGATGGCAATTTTGCCATGTCCAGAGAATTAATGAGAATTGATGATGTGAGAAAAGTGAATGTTGCCATTCCTTCTAACATAGGTCGCATGGGGATCAGACGAAGTAAGGATAGATTGCATCGAGTAATAATAGTACATCCATAACAAGCATAAACAGAGAACACCTTTGCCTGAAGCCAAATAAAGATCCCTCTAACAACACACAAGCGGACACAGATTCAGTACAAATGTTGAGGTTGCCATGAATAGACAGAAGAGATTAAAACTAGGATAGAATGAATGCTGAACAAAGTAGTTCAGAAAATCAATGTTTGTCTTTTTCAGTGTGGGGAAATTCATCAGCACCATGTCTCTGCGTGGGGAGCGAGAGGATGTCACCAAGCACTACAAGCATCCTGAGGGTAAGTCATTACTTCTCCATGCCATGGATGTTGTGGAGACGGGAAGAAGAAAGAGGGAATGATAACGAGATGACAGCGAATAACAGAACTAGAAGAAAGGGTTGCAGGGGGAAGATACAAAAACTCCACCTTTTTGGACCACTCGCGGCTGTGTCAACCGAGAAGACTGAACCACTCCAGTCAAAATACATAAATAAATAAATAGCTGCTCAGCTTCGTCTTCAACCCCAGTGAGGCCTGTTCTGTTTCCTTCTAACCCAGTGAGGCCTGTTCTTTTTCCTTCTAACCCAGTGAGGCCTGTTCTTTTGCCTTCTAACCCAGTGAAGCCTGTTCTTTTTCCTTCTAACCCAGTGAGGCCTGTTCTTTTTCCTTCTAACCCAGTGAGGCCTGTTCTTTTTCCTTCTAACCCAGTGAGGCTTGTTCTTTTTCCTTCTAACCCAGTAAGGCCTGTTCTTTTTTCCTTCTAACCCAGTGAGGCCTGTTCTTTTTCCCTCGACCCCAGTAAGGCCTGTTCTTTTTCCTTCTAACCCAGTGAGGCGTGTTCTTTTTCCTTCTAACCCAGTAAGGCCTGTTCTTTTTCCTTCTAACTCAGTGAGGCCTAGCTGTTCTTTTTTCCTTCTAACCCAGTGAGGCCTGTTCTTTTTGCCTCGACCCCAGTAAGGCCTGTTCTTTTTCCTTCTAACCCAGTGAGGCCTTTTCTTTTTTCCTTCTAACCCAGTGAGGCCTGTTCTTTTTCCTTCTAACCCAGTGAGGCCTGTTCTTTTTCCTTCTAACCCAGTGAGGCCTGTTCTTTTTGCCTCGACCCCAGTAAGGCCTGTTTTTTTTTCCTTCTAACTCAGTGAGGCCTGTTCTTTTTCCCTCGACCCCAGTAAGGCCTGTTTTTTTCCTTCTAACCCAGTGAGGCCTGTTCTTTTTCCTTCTAACCCAGTGAGGCCTGTTCTTTTTCCTTCTAACCCAGTGAGGCATGTTCTTTTTTCTTCTAACCCAGTGAGGCCTGTTCTTATTCCATCAATCCCAGTAAGGCCTGTGTGTGTGTGTGAGTATGTGTGTGTGTGTGCGTGTGTGTGTGTGCGTGTGTGTGTGTGTGTGTGTGTGTGTGTGTGTGTGAGTGTGTGTGTGTGTGCGCGTGTGTGTGTTCATGCGGTTTCTGTGAATAGGAAAAGCAAAATGTACGTCGTAGACTTCCAGGAGAGGGCTGCATGTCCCCTGTTGAGTAACCTCTATGCTATAGTGCCGACGCGTCCCTCTCTGGCTCTCCCGACACCTACGTCACCAACGGGGTACACTCAGTACATCTAGCTAGTACACTCATCGGGCTAAGGGAGGTAATAGACGAGGAGACGCTGGTCCGCTTTGGTTCTGGGACAAGCAGACATTCTCCTTACTGACACTTTTTTCCGGTTACTCTTCATCTCCATCTTGGTACGCTGAGTTGTGACCCGTTCAGGCCTTATCATTTGGGGTAAACACCCCCCCCTCCCCCCCCCCCCCCCTCCTCCCCACCCCCTGTCGTCACCAAGACCACAACACAGCTAGGCCAGAACGGTGTGCGACTCAGTCATCCGCGTCAGGAAAGTGTAGGAACAAATCTTACTTTTTCATGCTAAGAATACAAACAGAAGTGTCTCGTGTCCTTTATGAAACTCGTCTTCTTCTTTTCTGCCAGATACTAATGAAGAGCGCACAGCCGTGCTGAGAGCCAACAGAGTGGGGGCAAGGGGGGACTCTGGACGTAACGCCTATGAGACCGGACCCGAGGTAAGGGGTAGGGACTAAACATTCTCGGGTGGAAATTATATGGTTTACCATTTGGTGCGTCTGTTTGTGTGTGTGTGTCTCAGTGTGTGTGTGTCTGTGTCTGTGTGTCTGTGTGTGTGTAGGCCCTATGTGTGTTTTGTTATTTGTGTCTCCCGTTCACATGTTTTTTCTTATTTGGAATATTTTGTTGGTCTGTTTGTCGCATGTCAGTCTTCTCCTTGCCTTTTTCCTGCTTCCTCTTCCCTTGTCTTTCATATTTTATGCAAAATATCATAAGAGGAGGGTCGGATGTTCTTTTAGATGAGCTGTCGTTTTTCTTTACATTGGTATATCCCCAACGACCTTGTTCAGTGTCTAGAAACACCTACTATAATTATATTATGCTTCTTCGTCATACCTTTTTTTCTCTCTCTTCTATCACCTACCTTTGTTCCCG
>NC_090245.1:53158441-53175941 GCF_037325665.1 Littorina saxatilis | reverse complement strand
TATTTTTATCTGTTCTGAAATTAATTCCTGGCTTTTGTCTGTTTTGTTCTCCAGTGACGTCCCGCCCAAAGGCACTTTCATGACCACCATCAAGCTGAAGCCAAAAAAGAAAGGCAAGAAACAGATCGTCGCCATCTTTAACTCCAAACAGCTGGAGGACGTCAACGGTACCCATGACGTCATCGTCAGATAGATTATCACGTCATCGTGTCGACAGAAGCTGCCATGAGGTCATTTACCTGTATGACGTCAGCGCTTCATGTCTTGGCTGGATCAAACGCGTCTTCATCGTTTACTTATCGCTTCCAAACCCACTGCCTACACTACCGCACAAATACAATTTTTAAATGGCACCATCAAACCTTTGTCATTAGGATCAAGCTATGTCAGCCACCGGTTTCAAACACATCAGTCCTGTTCTTTGAACTGTTAAATAGGAACACATTAGTTTTGCTTTTGATCACTCCTAAATTCTCAAAGTTGAGATATGTTCTTATAAAAATACCTCATCACCACGAGTCTTCGAGAAACTGTCATACGATTTTACGTTTACAAGTGAAGGTACATCCATAATCAAGGTTGACATGTTTTAGTTTACATGGTTTTTGCCTTCCAAAAGAGTTGAAGCGATGGGCGAATTTGAGATATATAATTTCAAAGTAGAAGAAGCATTTAACTTCGGAGGTATCAGTTTGTAAGCTGACGTTTTGCAATGCACAATACATTTTCTGTTTTTAATCATCAGTTTGGTACGTATCTTACAATCAAAAATCCTACATTCTTTTCCTGTCTGTAGTATTATTCACGTGAAAAGATGCTGATTTATCCTGATTATTTCACCAAAGTATAGCCTAACGTGTAATGCAAGATATTACATGTGTGTACTTTTGTCAAGTCCGTTTTCGTTGTTTAAATTTGTATGTGTTAATCGTACAATGTCTGTTCTCGTTATCTTTACGAACGATACTGAAAACAAATTTGTGACCCTCCACCACGGAATGAGTCGCATGTCATCTTTGCATGATTTTCATATGTTTACATTTTCCTAAAGAGTGTTTTATGCTCTATCCAGTGGTAAAAACCGTTTTAGAAAAGAGCGAACACTTTTCGAGTTATAAGCCTGTGACTAAGGTGACCCTCACACTTTTACCACAGTCCCCCCGGACTTATATTAAGCCTAGCGCAGAACCGCGCGAGGTGACATGCGACTCATTTCGTGGTGGAGGGTCACATTTGACATTGAAGACAGGCCATTATTATCAAAATGCATTTAAGATGACAAAAATATGCAATGATAGTACATCTGCTTCTCATGAAATTATATCACTCGCCATATATATGTTGTAATGATGTAAGAGAGGAATCGAATTGTTCAATGTTTATTGTAATCTATGTTGTGAACCAGGTGAACCTGAAAATGAACATGAGAATGAAAATGTGAGAGAGTGCAAGTGGTACTGCCAGTGGTGGCATCGACTGAAACACCCCCCACACATCATAATTGTTCTTTGAAGTTCATTCAAAATGCGTTTTTTGTTATTCATTGAGTGTAGATGACAATAATGTCATGGGCCACTTACTTTTTTTAAATGACTATGCACATTTCTGTGTGACAACTGACGAAGAATAGAAACCAACAAGTCAATCAATCAATCAATATGAGGCTTATATCGCGCGTATTCCGTGGGTACAGTTCTAAGCGCAGGGATGTTTTTATTTTTTTTATTTTTTTTTTATTTTATGCAATTTATATCGCGCACATATTCAAGGCGCAGGGATTTATTTATGCCGTGTGAGATGGAATTTTTTTACACAATACATCACGCATTCACATCGGCCAACAGTCACACTGCCTTAATCTTTTTTATGCAAACATGTCTAATTTTACAGATGAACGAATGCAAAGAAGCGGCGTGATTTTAAAGATATGCCTGTATGCTAACTTGGTAGTGACAGCAGTCAAACAGCCAAACAGCCAAACATTTCTGTGTGACAACTGACGAAGAATAGAAACCAACAAGTCACACTGCCTTAATCTTTTTTATGCAAACATGTCTAATTTTACAGATGAACGAATGCAAAGAAGCAGCGTGATTTTAAAGATATGCCTGTGTGCTAACTTGGTAGTGACAGCAGTCAAACAGCCAAACAGCCAAACATTTCTGTGTGACAACTGACGAAGAATAGAAACCAACAAGTCACACTGCCTTAATCTTTTTTATGCAAACATGTCTAATTTTACAGATGAACGAATGCAAAGAAGCGGCGTGATTTTAAAGATATGCCTGTGTGCTAACTTGGTAGTGACTGAGCAGTCAAACAGCCAAACATTTCTGTGTGACAACTGACGAAGAATAGAAACCAACAAGTCACACTGCCTTAATCTTTTTTATGCAAACATGTCTAATTTTACAGATGAACGAATGCAAAGAAGCGGCGTGATTTTAAAGATATGCCTGTGTGCTAACTTGGTAGTGACAGCAGTCAAACAGCCAAACAGTCAAACATTTCTGTGTGACAACTGACGAAGAATAGAAACCAACAAGTCACACTGCCTTAATCTTTTTTATGCAAACATGTCTAATTTTACAGATGAACGAATGCAAAGAAGCGGCGTGATTTTAAAGATACAGTATGCCTGTGTGCTAACTTGGTAGTGACAGCAGTCAAACAGCCAAACAGTCAAACATTTCTGTGTGACAACTGACGAAGAATAGAAACCAACAAGTCACACTGCCTTAATCTTTTTTATGCAAACATGTCTAATTTTACAGATGAACGAATGCAAAGAAGCGGCGTGATTTTAAAGATATGCCTGTGTGCTAACTTGGTAGTGACTGAGCAGTCAAACAGCCAAACATTTCTGTGTGACAACTGACGAAGAATAGAAACCAACAAGTCACACTGCCTTAATCTTTTTTATGCAAACATGTCTAATTTTACAGATGAACGAATGCAAAGAAGCGGCGTGATTTTAAAGATATGCCTGTGTGCTAACTTGGTAGTGACAGCAGTCAAACAGCCAAACAGTCAAACATTTCTGTGTGACAACTGACGAAGAATAGAAACCAACAAGTCACACTGCCTTAATCTTTTTTATGCAAACATGTCTAATTTTACAGATGAACGAATGCAAAGAAGCGGCGTGATTTTAAAGATACAGTATGCCTGTGTGCTAACTTGGTAGTGACAGCAGTCAAACAGCCAAACAGTCAAACATTTCTGTGTGACAACTGACGAAGAATAGAAACCAACAAGTCACACTGCCTTAATCTTTTTTATGCAAACATGTCTAATTTTACAGATGAACGAATGCAAAGATATGCCTGTGTGCTAACTTGGTAGTGACAGCAGTGAAACAGCCAAACAGTCATACACTGATTTGATGAACGCCCAAAACAGTACAAGAAGCCAAATTATTACTCCTTGTGGAATTTACGCTCCTCAAAATTCTTATATTAACGTTTACGGTTGTTTTTTGAATGGAAATCGCAATGTATACGTTTGCGTTGAGTTTTGTGGTGGTGAGAAAAAAACACCATTCCTGCTAATTATGCATAATTGTACCAGATGAATTCTACTCCCATACCAAATTCTTAACATGGGCTTTCTCGCTGCGCTGCGAACGCACAGATTATTTGTTGTTTTGTAACTTGCTTTTTCTTGTCTCTGTCTCTTTCGTTTTGTCTTGTCTCTTTCTTCTTGTTCAGGTTCCCAATCTCTTTTTTAACTCACTTGAGACGCATTTCTGCTGTTTTGTTTTTATTATATATTCGTTAATTGTTTTATGTGCCAACTTATTGATGATAAGTATATGTTGTTAAGTCTTTCAGAGCACAGAGGCTAAATAAAAGACACTTTTCCAGAACGTTATGTGTTTGTCTTGTGTCCTTAGCTCACTTAGAACTAGAAATATTAACAATTTGTATATATATGTCGTGCCGAGTTCACGTAATTGCCGATTCCGCGTAATGGGCAACATTTTTGCCCATTTTCCGTGAATTCGGCACGCCATATATATACAAATTGTTAATATTTCTAGTTCTAAGTGAGCTAAGGACACAAGACAAACAGCACTCATTGTGCCACAGTATATAATAATCCTGTCTCAGTTCTCTAATGATTCTGTAGGGGTTTCTATATCCTTTGTGGTGCTTCCATGCGTGTACTTGTTTGGTAAGAACTTGGTACACAAAGAGACATACGCTTTTTGCCTTTAATCTCAATATTAACAGTATTTTAATGTAGTGCATATTTGTGCTGTGTAAGAAATATACCTAATAAAAATTATGAATGGTTTCAAGTTTGATTTGATGTGTGTGTGTGTGTGTGTGTGTGTGTGTGTGTGTGTGTGTGTGTGTGTGTGTGTGTGTGTGTGTGTGTGTGTGTGTGTGTGTGTGTGACATTCAAAGAGGCAGAGAGCGTGATACAGAGAGAGAGAGAGAGAGAGAGAGAGCAACAGCACGTTTACTCTACTTCTGTTACACGCAAGCGTGCACAGACGCACGCACACACACACACATACACACAAACACACACATAGACACACACACACACACACACACACACACACACACACACACACACACACACACACACACACACACACAGAAAAAAGCAGCACTGCCTATTGTGACAAAGATGTTTTTAGAAATAAAAAGACAAGGGAAGTACAGTCGTAGATTTCCCATCGACAACGTGATCAAACTGCACGCACGCATTCACGATGGCTCCCTCCAGGTGTGTGTGTGTGTGTCTGTCTGTCTGTGTATGTGTGTGTGTCTGTGTCTGTGTATGTGTGTGTGTGTCTGTCTGTGTGTGTGTGTGTCTGTCTGTGTGTCTGTCTGTGTCTGTGTATGTGTGTGTGCGTGTCGGTTTGTGTCTGTGTCTGTGTGTTTCTACCTGGGATACGTATCCTTGGCGGATTATGACATTATTCAGTTATTCTGCAGAAAAACCAAAATGCTGGAGAAAAACTGTCTTTTCTGCAGCATTTCTGCATAATGTCATCTTTCGCCGAAGCAGCGTTTTTTTTCTGCAGCAAAACATTTTACTGCAGTAAAATTGAAATCAAGAATGCTGCAGTAAAACGGTGCTGTTGTTTTACTGCAGAAAACCTGTTTTTATTTTTTCTGCAGCATTTTGTACTGGCTCTTGGCGGATTATGACATTATTCAGTTATTCTGGAGAAAAACCGAAATGCTGGAGAAAAACTGTCTTTTCTGCAGCATTTCTGCGTAATGTCATCTTTCGCGAGAGCAACGGTTTTTTTCTGCAGTGAAACAGTTTTACTGCAGTAAAATTGAAATCAAGAATGCTGCAGTAAAACGATGATGTTGTTTTACTGCAGAAAAACTGTTTACACTTTTTCTTCAGCATTTTGGCATTATTCAGTTATTCTGCAGAAAAACAGAAATGCTGGAGAAAAACTGTCTTTTCTGCAGCATTTCTGCATAATGTCATCTTTCGCCGAAGCAACGGGTTTTTCTGGATTTACTACAGTAAAATTGAAATCAAGAATGCTGCAGTAAAACGGTGCTGTTGTTTTACTGCAGAAAACCTGTTTACACTTTTTCTGCAGAATTTTTTACTGGCTCATTATAATGTTGGAGCACGCGATCTCCCCTCTGTCGAGAGATGGACTCATCCAGAATTACCAATAGTTACAAACTATTATACTATCACAGGGGGCGACGAATACAAACGCTACTTTACAAGGTCGTTCGTTTTTCTCCAGAAAAACTGTGACAGACTATTCTGCAGTAAAACAACATCACCGTTTTACTGCAGCATTCTTGATTTCAATTTTATTGCAGTAAAACTGTTTTACTGCAGAAAAAAACCCGTTGCTCTCGCGAAAAATGACATTATGCAGAAATGCTGCAGAAAAGAACGGTTTTTCTCCAGCATTTATTATGCAGAAATGCTGCAGAAAAGACAGTTTTTCTCCAGCATTTCTGTTTTTGTGCAGAATAACTGAATAATGCCAAAATGCTGAAGAAAAAGTGTAAACAGTTTTTCTCCAGTAAAACAACATCTCCGTTTTACTGCAGCATTCTTGATTTCAATTTTACTGCAGTAAAACTGTTTTACTGCAGAAAAAAAACGTTGCTCTCGCGAAAGATGACATTATGCAGAAATGCTGCAGAAAAGAACGGTTTTTCTCCAGCATTTCTGTTTTTCTGCAGAATAACTCAATAAAGTCATCATCCGCCAAGGATAGATACGCGCATGGTTTTACTTGGATGCATCCCAGAAATAATTGACTTGACTTTTTGTGTGGGTGTGCTAAATTAGCTCTCTTTTTTTTTTTTTTAACAAATCCAATGTCAATCTAAGAATTCACACGCAAAAATGCTACGTAAATAATTTAAACTTTTTTAAGTGGCACATGAACTAGAGAGTGTTGTGCCTGAATGAAATATTGTAAAAGGTCTCGAAGGTTCTACCAAAGTCCCCCCTCCGTCCGCCTGGTGCATCCCTAATGTTCTTTGTCAGGTTCTCCTCTTTTTATATTTAGTCAAGTTTTGACTAAATATTTTAACATCGAGGGGGAATCGAAACGAGGGTCGTGGTGTATGTGCGTGTGTCTGTGTGTCTGTGTGTCTGTGTGTCTGTGTGTGTGTGTGTGTGTGTGTGTGTGTGTGTGTGTGTGTGTGTGTAGAGCGATTCAGACTAAACTACTGGACCGATCTTTATGAAATTTGACATGAGAGTTCCTGGGTATGATATCCCCATACGTTTTTTTCATTTTTTTGATAAATGTCTTTGATGACGTCATATCCGGCTTTTCGTGAAAGTTGAGGCGGCACTGTCACGCCCTCATTTTTCAACCAAATTGGTTGAAATTTTGGTCAAGTAATCTTCGACAAAGCCCGGACTTCGGTATTGCATTTCAGCTTGGTGGCTTAAAAATTAATTAATGACTTTGGTCATTAAAAATCTGAAAATTGTAAAAAAAAATAAAAATTTATAAAACGATCCAAATTTACGTTTATCTTATTCTCCATCATTTGCTGATTCCAAAAACATATAAATATGTTATATTCGGATTAAAAACAAGCTCTGAAAATTAAATATATAAAAATTATTATCAAAATTAAATTGTCCAAATCAATTTAAAAACACTTTCATCTTATTCCTTGTCGGTTCCTGATTCCAAAAACATATAGATATGATATGTTTGGATTAAAAACACGCTCAGAAAGTTAAAACAAAGAGAGGTACAGAAAAGCGTGCTATCCTTCTTAGCGCAACTACTACCCCGCTCTTCTTGTCAATTTCACTGCCTTTGCCATGAGCGGTGGACTGACGATGCTACGAGTATACGCTCTTGATGAAAAATGGCAGCTACTTGACTAAATATTGTATTTTCGCCTTACGCGACTTGTTTTATATTTAGTCAAGTTTTGACTAAATATTTTAACATCGAGGGGGAATCGAAACGAGGGTCGTGGTGTATGTGCGTCTGTCTGTCTGTCTGTCTGTGTGTGTGTGTGTGTGTAGAGCGATTCAGACTAAACTACTGGACCGATCTTTATGAAATTTGACATGAGAGTTCCTGGGTATGAAATCCCCGAACGTTTTTTTTATTTTTTTGATAAATGTCTTTGATGACGTCATATCCGGCTTTTCGTGAAAGTTGAGGCGGCACTGTCACGCCCTCACTTTTCAACCAAATTGGTTGAAATTTTGGTCAAGTAATCTTCGACGAAGCCCGGACTTCGGTATTGCATTTCAGCTTGGTGGCTTAAAATTTAATTAATGACTTTGGTCATTAAAAATCTGAAAATTGTAAAAAAAAATAAAAATTTATAAAACGATCCAAATTTACGTTTATCTTATTCTCCATCATTTGCTGATTCCAAAAACATATAAATATGTTATATTCGGATTAAAAACAAGCTCTGAAAATTAAATATATAAAAATTATTATCAACATTTTTTTTCGAAATCAATTTAAAAACACTTTCATCTTATTCCTTGTCGGTTCCTGATTCCAAAAACATATAGATATGATATGTTTGGATTAAAAACACGCTCAGAAAGTTAAAACGAAGAGAGGTACAGAAAAGCGTGTTATCCTTCTCAGCGCAACGAATACCCCGCTCTTCTTGTCAATTCCACGGGCACTGCCTTTGCCACGGGCGGTGGAGTGACGATGCTACGAGTATACGGTCTTGCTGCGTTGCGTTGCGTTCAGTTTCATTCTGTGAGTTCGACAGCTACTTGACTAAATATTGTATTTTCGCCTTACGCGACTTGTTTTCTTTTTTTTTTTGACCTCAGTTGCATGCAAGGCTGCTTTGTCAGGTCCTCTGACATTCACATGAAGCTAGCCTTTTTACATTTAGTCAAGTTTTGAGTGTGTGTGTGTGTGTGTGTGTGTGTGTGTGTGTGTGTGTGTGTGTGTGTGTGTGTGTGTGTGTGTGTGTGTGTGTGTGTGTGTGTGTGTGTGTGTGTGTGTGTGTAGAGCGATTCAGAGTAAACTACTGGACTGATCTTTATGAAATTTTTCATGAGAGTTCCTGGGTATGATATCCCCAGAGTTTTATTTTAGTTTTTTGATACATGTCTTTGATGACGTCATATCCGGCATTTTGTAAAACTGAGTTGAGGCGGCACTGTCACACCCTCATTTTTCAAAAACATTTATTGAAATTTTGGCCAAGCAATCTTCGACGAAGACCGGACTTTGGTATTGCATTTCAGCTTGGAGGCTTAAAAATTAATTAATGACTTTGGTCATTAAAAACCTGAAAATTGTAATTGAAATTGACTAAATGTTGTATTTTCGCCTTACGCGACTTGTTATGTTTAAAATCACCGATGCTTTTCGGGTCACACAAATAAAGCATCAAAATAGATCATGTCTGCTGATGTATGTGTGTGTGTGTGTATGTGTGTGTGTGTGTGTGTGTGTGTGTGTGTGTGTGTGAGTGTGTGTGTGTGTGTGTATGTGCATGTGTGTGTGTGTGTGTGTGTGTGTGTGTGTGTGTGTGTGTGTGTGTATGCTGTGGTGTATGAGCATGAAAAACTTGAATGTTGAAAAATCTTCACAAGTCATCACGTTTGGCCCATGTGTATAATCAATTCATAAACTGGCGCCTTAGCATTTATTGTGCAATCAAAACCAATTCGCTACAATTGTTTGGCCATACTGTAGGAGCTGACACACAAAATCAAGGAGCTGACAATTAAAAAAAAACAAGCATCTGACACAGACAAGCAAGGAACTAACACACAAAAACGCAAGAAGCTGACAGAAAAGAAGCTGACACACACAAAGCAAGGAACTGAGTGACACACAAAATCAATAATCTGACACACAAAAGTTAAGAGCTGACACACACAAAGCAAGGAACTGAGTGACACACAAAATCAATAATCTGACACACAAAAGTTAAGAGCTAACACACAAAAAGCAAGGAACTGAGTGATACACAAAATCAAGAAGCTGACACAGAACAAACAAAGAAATGTCAAAGAAAAGCAAGAAGCTGACACAGCAAAGCAAAAAGCTGACATAAAAAAAAACAAGCTGACACAGAAAAGCAAGGAGGTCACACATACACGAAAGTAAGCTGGCACAAAAAAAAAGAGAAAAGAACTGACACAGAAAAGCGGAGCTGAATCAAAAACGCAAAGAGCTCAGTGACACAGGAAAGCACAGATCAGACACAGAAAAGCAATGAGATGACACAGAAAACAAGACGCCGACATAGATAAACAAAGCATGTGCGTGCACTGAACAATACCGACAAGAGCGATATCATTTATTTAGCATTCCTTTTCAAAAGCGTGGAAGAAGCGGAAATGTAAATAAGAAAATGAGATTGCTTTCTCAGTACGTTGCATTTCAATGTTCTTCGTCCAGTAAGATCAAATGCTTGTACATCAGGCGTTGAATATAGTACATCCCGGACTACATTGTAATGTAATGTTCTTCGCCCCTTTAGATCAAATACTTAAACAACAGGTCTTATATTCAGTTCATCCTTAACTGTTTTGCCCTAGCTTTGGGGATTATAACTACACCCAATTAAAATTAATGCAATAAAATATCCAGAGAACCGTGGCCGGCGGCGTGGGAAGAAATGCAATTACCTAATTATAAGATAAACCACAACTCCATGAACTTGTTAAACGTGTGAAGTAAAACTAACCTTTAAAATTGCAGAGGTGATCTTTTTGACCCAAAAATAAATATTGGATAAAGAAACCCAAATCAATCGATTCTAGGTGGAGTTTTTTAAAGCCTGAAGATGTAAACAGAATTGTGTTTAAAGAAACATCACAGTAGTCAGCAAGGGAGACAATTAAAACACTTACAATTGTAACCTTTGCACTTATAGAAGGAAACAACGTTCGAAAAGAATTTACATCAAAAGCAACAAAACAGTACTGTTATGAATCAGGGTACTGACAATTAGACTGAGATTTAAGGTTCATAAGATATCACACGCACTCAGCAGAAGTGTTAAGTAAATCATTACATTGTATATGTACGTACCTACTCTTGATTCGACCGTTTCAGGTAAGTTTATTTTAAGTAGCACATCATCTAATTAGCGTAGAATCTGACTCAGATTGGGTAAACAGACTTGACAGGGAAACGGTTCTACCAAAGTTCCCAGATCCCTCTCCTCCTTCTCCTCCTTCTCCTCCTACTGTTATATTGCTACTGTGCCTTCGCAGTTCTGCCATTCACTCCTCCGACGTTCGTGTAAGCGGGTCTTTTTCTGTTTGAACTCTCCTGTGGTACTTCTTTATGTTGCGCTGCACACCACTCAATGCATTATGAACAACGAATGTTGCTCGATGGTACTAACTGTGTGTAATCGTTTGTTTCAGATCTCAACTGACCGTCGTGTAATTACCTTGGCTGATCTCATCAACTAACAAGGTGGAATCCGTTTTGTAAATCCTGATATTAATTTGGCGAAGTCGTCTTTGCGCATTCTACTTCACGAAGAACGCTGCGCGAAGCTTGGTCATTGACATTTGGATAAAAAGACTTTGCAAAGTCTTAACGAATTCAACTTCGGTTCAATAAAGGATAGCTTTAAAGGACAACTCCGCCTCGTCAGAGACTGTAGAGTACACATGTCCTCTCCAGTCTAGAGTACACATGTACTCTCCAGTCTCTGGCCTCGTGAAAACAGTCCGCCTCACCGTCTCAGATGTGGTTAGGCTTTTACATGGGATAAGACTACTTTTCCTCCAGTTTACTAATATTTGGCAATATGTTTTTTTCATGGCCGGACGACCTCAAGTTAATCTTGCAACAACAGGGAGATATTCCTCTAGAAATAAAATTCTTCTCTCTTCGATTCAAACTTCATATTTTCGTTTAAACTTTTTTTCTCTTGTGTCTTCTCTCTGACACACGGAATGCCTCGCCGCAACGACCATCAGCTTACAGGCCGGCGTACAGTAGCACTCCCCGCTTTTTTTTCTTTCTTTTTTTGAGTTATGAAATCCTTTGTTTGTTTGTTTTTCAACGGAATGAGTTTATGTATATGTTGAAATAGTTTGCAATTCTTTTTTGTTCTTGCATTTATTTATGTTTTGTCATGTACCCCAATGGGGTTTCTGAAATAAATTATTTGCCTTGCTTTGCCTTGCCTTGCCTCCCGTCCGGGTTTTCTCAGAGCCGTCGCCGCAGCCCCTGCCCCAGGTCCCACGACTCTTCACCCCCACCCGCTCGCCCTCACGACCTTCTACCATGGGATTTCGTACTTTCGATGATGTGCTCGAATCGCTCCGGGTGGCTAAAGTGCATGACTACGGCTACGTTCAGCCGGATGACCCATCGATGGACGACGACGAGGATGAGGACGACCAGTCATGGAAACAGGGTGAGTACTCCTCGGGACGTGGTCGTGGGAGTGTTGGTGTGGGAGTGGCGAGTAGTGGAACATTGTTGTTAGATTGATGTTTGATATGTGTGGGATTGCACTATAAATAATATTATGTTATTGGGTTTTTTCCCCAATGATTATACTGCGCTTTGAGCAGGGTTTAAACCTTGGATACACGCGCTTTATAGATATCATGTATTATTATTATTATCTATTATTATCTTTCAATGGGTACTTTAATCAAGTAGGGCCCAGTTTTGGGCATGGGGACGAAAGGAATACAGAGCATCCATCGCAATACCAAACGATACAACCATCAGTTAATCTCTATCACCTGTGTGCAACCACAACAAAAATGCGATCCTTTTTGTAACGACAATGTTCATACCCGTGTTATTTTACTCTATGCCCTTAAAGCCGCGAGCTTTGGGTATCTAGCACGCTCTTGGGGTTGAGAATATCAATCATAGGGTTACGTGACAACTACTCAAATGAGGATACAGTCACAACCGACTCTCCAAGAGCCTAAGTCTCTTTATTTAAAAATCCCCAACAGAGGGAGAGAGAGAGAGAGAGAACTCAGAACTCAGAACTCAGAACTTTATTACATAAGGATAAAGGTTTTAGGCTTAGCCTAATCTTCCAACCTGTCCTTGGAACATATACAGACAATAATTGTAAACGAAAGCAAAGACTGCGCATATACACACACACACACACACACACACACACACACACACACACACATACACACCCACGTATACACACACACATGCACACATACACTCACACACACACACACACACACACACACACACACACACACACACACAAATGCACACACACACATGCACACACACATGCACACATATACACACACACATGCTCGCGCGCGCGAGCGTGCGCTCGCATACCTACACACAAGTACATGCTATCATTTCATACCTAAAAGGAACAGTATCTAATCAAAGTATTAAACTAGTAAAAACATCAAAATAATGGTCGAGTATAAACATAAAAAACAAAACACTTAAGAGCATTGCATACATTATCCGAGTACACAATCGAAACTAGACATCAGGGGCAGTTTATAGTGTGATCAAATGTGTGTGCAACTGCCTTTTAAAGGCCTTTAATGATGCGGATCGTTTAATTTCTATTGGCAAAGAATTCCACAGAGATGATCCTGAAAAAGCTAAGCTGGATTTATAAAGATCTATACGAGGAATTGGAGGAAGTAAATTTTGAGACCCATACCTCTTCGTAACATGTGTAAAATAGGATTGCACATAACTGGGCACATCCCCATGAACTACTTTATACATAAAGACAGCCTTATTGTATGCAAGGTGGGTTTTTAGGGGAAGGAAATTAAGGATGTTTAACTTCATTTCTGTAGACATGTGCGATTCATACAGGATAAGTTTTGCAGCACATGCTTGAATTAGCCTTTTGAAACTACTTAGTAGGATGCTTGGTGCATCCCGGGGGGCCACTGCCCATAGAAGGACGGCTGGGTGTGTGGGTGAGAGAGAGAGAGAGAGAGAGAGAGAGAGAGAGAGAGAGAGAGAGAGAGAGAGAGAGAGAGAGAGAGAGAGAGAGAGAGAGAGAGAGAAGAGTGGGGAAGAAAACGTCGTGATCTTGACCTAATAAGTTTACTGTAAGTAATCCTCCATGGTTATGTTACCTCTGATTTATGGGCGTGAGGAAGAATGCATGGATAATTCGTGATGTCTTGAGCGTGCTCTGTGTATGTAGGAGGAGAAGGCGTTTGTCGTTAAAATAAGCTTTACATTTTAATTTGAGTTGAAATCATTTCTGAATGTTGTATGTTTGATAAAATTGAAATTCACCCGACAACTATGCCGTTCAACGATTATGAGTCTCAATGAAGAATTTGCAGTCATATTGCAGGCGATGTGACTACAGTGACTCAATGTCATGGTTTCAATACACTGTCCTTTCCTGGATGCAATACACTCCGGACAAGCAAAACCGCTTGTAGCTCTTGAAAACGGAGTAGTGCTGCCTTGGTGATAGGGTAGAAAACAACAATACATGTAGGCATCCACGTGGGAGTTGCCCATTGACGAAGATAAAAAAGAAGGTTGGTTGGTTGGTTGGTGGTTGGATGGTTGGTTGGTTGGTTGGTTGGTTGGTTGGTTGGTTGGTTATTGGTGTTTATCGTCCCTACAACCTATATGACAATCCGGTACCGACGAAGAAGAAGAAGGAGGAGATTAAGATGGCGCTATAAGTCTCATCTAATTCACATACCAAAATCCTTCCTCTGTAGTCCTTCACAAAATTGTTGGTTATTATTGTTTAATGTCTCTTCATCATCCTGCACATAGGCCAGACTAATCGTTTGACGTCATTTACTCAGGATGGTACTTCTTTCACCTGTTGCAGAGTCTGCCCGTGACAACAAGAAGGTCCTGGGCGTAAAGAACGTGGACTTTCTGGTTCCCGAGAACGTGACGCAGCACCACACTGATGAGTTCGACATCACTGAGCTGTCCAAACCCAAGCTGGTGGTGCGTCGCGGCCAGCCCTTCAACATCAGGATCACCTTCAACAGGGAGTACGACCCGCAGAAGGATGACCTCCGCCTTGTCTTTGAGATCGGTATGTTTTCTTGTGGAATTGGATATGAAGTGTACTCAATATGATAAGGGATTTATCCTTTACACGTTCGCGTTTTCGCTAATCAGCATTGTTGAGAAAAAAAGCAAGCAAATGTATTGCTACAAAGCAACTGAAAATGAGAAGAAAAGTAAGCGTTGAATTTTTTGTTTTAACTCTTGCAAGACTTTGTGAACAATGACTCCTCCCTTTGAATTATCAATGAAGTTCTTTAGCTAGGCATCTACCGCGGAGGTGAAAAGATTTTGAAGCGTACACGTCAAACGCAAACCAAAATGGAAAAGCTTGATGGGATTTATCTGTCTTTAAAATACCGCAGATTCATTGGTGATCGTGTTTGGGGTTGCGTATTATCAGGCAGCAGTTGACAAATATTTTGGGGGAAAATCGCAAAAACTTCCAATACGGGGTCTTTTGTTCCGGAGCTGCAACATCTTCGTATTCTTCTTCTTCTGCGTTCGTGGGCTGAAACTCCCACGTACACTCGTGTTTTTGCACGAGTGGAATTTTACGTGTATGACCGTTTTTACCCCGCCATTTAGGCAGCCATACGCTGTTTTCGGAGGAAGCATGCTGGGTATTTTCGTGTTTCTATAACCCACCAAACTCTGACATGGATTACAGGATCTTTTCCGTGCGCACGTGGTCTTGTGCTTGCGTGTACACACGAAGGGGGATAAGCCACTAGCAGGTCTGCACATAAGTTGACCTGGGAGATCGGAAAAATCTCCACACTTAACCCACCAGGCGGCCGCGGCCGGGATTCGAACCCTCGACCTTCCGATTAAGAGGCCGACGTCTTACCACCCCGCCACAGCGCCCGTCTGCAACATCAATGTGCCCACAACAATTCTAGAAATAAGATTACAAACGGAAGTTGACTGAAAATTGGGATATTTTTTCCACGGGTATTGAAGAACGACTTTTAATTCACATAGCACTCGGTCCCTATTGTTTATCAGTTAGCACTTTTGGGGTGGGGGTGGGGGGAACGTTGATCTCTCAAGCCGCAACATTAGAGAGGCAATATAGTAACACGTGTCTTCAGAAGATTTCTTTTGCAGAATCGTGTCAAGTCTGCGACAATAATTTAAAGGGGCCGTACTTCAGCGACCGACAAAAAGTTATTCCACGAGTAGACCCCTTGTTTTTAAAAGAATAACACTGCGTACTTGCTGATCTACGTTTGACTGGCCCCTTACAGGACTGACTTGTATGCAGCATATTTTGGCTCACGGTGCTGATACTTAACGAAGTCTTCAGCTTAAATAGGAGTTATTCCATTCATTAGACACACACGCACGAACAGAAAGACGACGCTTGGCATTCCATGGATCCACGTCTACAAGGGAATGAAAGAAAATAGTAAATGGTACTTGAGAGGCCTTCAAACCAACATAATTCCGTGGTAACATCACGGTCAACGTAGACAAATTTCCACTGAAACCTATCTCTGCATTGACCCAGGTCAAAATCCCTTGTCCGGCAAAGGGACCCACGTGGAATTCGCCTTGTCTGACAAGGACGTGAGGGGAGAGTGGGGGGCTTGGATCACAGACCCGTCGAGCAACAAGACATCCATCAACATCGCCGTCTTGACTCCTCCGACCTGCATCGTGGGCGTGTGGAAGTTCAAGGTCGCCGTGGTCAAGAAGAAGAAGAAGAAGACCTCCGTCTTCCGCTACATGCACAGGGACCCCATCTACATCCTCTTCAACCCCTGGTGCAGAGGTGAGAGGATAACAGCGCGCGCCTATGCGTGCATAATTTGTGTCTGCACTTTTTTTTCTTTACTTTTTATTTTTTTATTCTCTTTTTCGGAGAGTTTTGTTCCACATGTAAAGGCTTTACGTGACAGGACACAGAAAAGGGATCACATTCACAAAAGAGAAGACGTTGGACAATTACAAGACACAGTATCAAGAGTATGTAAAAAAAAAAAATAATAAATAAAAGAATAAACAGCGACAATAAACACGGTAGTTTGTACCAGCCATTGCTTTCTGCCAATGTCTGCGCTTGTTTTCCTGTTGGGCTGTTTGTGTCTCTGTATGTGTAACTTGAAATACGTTTACTTCAATTCATACGTTCACTTTTCTTATGTTTTCCATGACGTATTGCAATGCCCCCTTTTAACCCATGTATATTCGGCCTGCTCTGTTAATTAGTCACTCCTTGCGTTTTCTGCTGTGTTAATTGGTCCCTCCTAGTGTTTTCTGCTGTGTTAATTGGTCCCTCCTAGCGTTTTCTGCTGTGTTAATTGGTCCCTCCTAGCGTTTTCTGCTGTGTTAATTGGTCCCTCCTAGTGTTTTCTGCTGTGTTAATTGGTCCCTCCTAGCGTTTTCTGCTGTGTTAATTGGTCCCTCCTAGCGTTTTCTGCTGTGTTAATTGGTCCCTCCTAGTGTTTTCTGCTGTGTTAATTGGTCCCTCCTTGCGTTTTCTGCTGTGTTAATTGGTCCCTCCTAGTGTTTTCTGCTGTGTTAATTGGTCCCTCCTAGTGTTTTCTGCTGTGTTAATTGGTCCCTCCTTGCGTTTTCTGCTGTGTTAATTGGTCCCTCCTATAGCGTTTTCTGCTGTGTTAATTGGTCCCTCCTAGCGTTTTCTGCTGTGTTAATTGGTCACTCCTATAGCGTTTTCTGTTGTGTCTTGTTCCCAATTATGTGCCTTGTCTGTTTTTGTGACCCAAAATGTGTTCCGTTTTGTTCTGTTATTCCTAGCATGTTCTGCTTTGACCTTTTGTCTTGCTCCCCATGATTTGTTCTGTCGTTTTCTGGCACCAAAGAATTATGCGTTCCGTTTTTTTCAAAGCCGTACATGTTCTGCTGTTTCTTGTTCCCAGTCATGTGTTCTGGCGTTGTCTGTGACCCAAAATGTGTTCAGGTTTTTTTTGTCACCTAAACGTGTTCTACTGCGCCCTGCCACACAGATGATGCAGTTTTCCTTGACCGCGACGCTGAGAGGGATGCCTACGTCATTGAGGACAAGGGAAA
>NC_090245.1:52908441-53153441 GCF_037325665.1 Littorina saxatilis | reverse complement strand
CAGACAAGTCATCACAATTATCGCACAAGATTAAAATGTCCTGTCCCTACCGGAGACGTGTATTGCTGTACCTATATCATCTCAACATTTTATCTTGCAAGATTCAAGTGTCCTGCCCCTGTCGCGGATGTGATTTCTCACAAGGTTCAAATGTCTTGTGCCTGTTGCAGGTGTTCAGTGCTGCAGTTAGATCATCATCGCATTGATTTCTCGATTGCTTAACGTTTCCTGTCCCTATTGCAGATGTTCAGGGATAAAGTTAGATCATCATCACATTGATTTTCCGGCTGTTCTTAAAACAACCAAAACAACATATGACAAGAACCCTAAACATAAAAACAATCAAACATACGAAGTAACAAGTCGCGTAAGGCGAAATTACTACATTTAGTCAAGCTGTGGAACTCACAGAATGAAACTGAACGCACTGCATTTTTTCACAATGACCGTAGTCCGCCGCTTGTGCAAAACGGAGTGAAACTGACGAGACTGTTCAGCGCGGTAGTGGTTTCGCTGTGCTGCATAGCACGCTTTTCTGTACCTCTCTTCGTTTTAACTTTCTGAGCGTGTTTTTAATCCAAACATATCATATCTATATGTTTTTGGAATCAGGAACCGACAAGGAATAAGATGAAATTGTTTTTAAATCGATTTCGGAAATTTAATTTTGATCATAATTTTTATATTTTTAATTTTCAGAGCTTGTTTTTAATCCAAATATAACATATTTATATGTTTTTGGAATCAGGAAATAATGTAGAATAAGATGAACGTAAATTTGGATCGTTTTATATAAAAAAATTATTACAATTTTCAGATTTTTAATGACCAAAGTCATTAATTAATTTTTAAGCCACCAAGCTGAAATGCAATACCGAAGTCCGGCCTTTGTCGAAGATTGCTTTAAAAAAAATTCAATCAATTTGATTGAAAAATGAGGGTGTGACAGTGCCGCCTCAACTTTTACAAAAAGCCGGATATGACGTCATCAAAAGAATTTATCAAAAAATGAAAAAAATGTCCTTGGATATCATTCCCAGGAACTCACATGTCAAATTTCATAAAGATCAGTTCAGTAGTTTGGTCTGAATCGCTCTACACACACACACGCACAGACATACAGACACACAAACACACATACACCACGACCCTCGTCTCGATTCCCCCTCTATGTTAAAACATTTAGTCAAAACTTGACTAAATGTAAAAACACCCAAATACTCCAGAGAGGCACGTCCGCCCACATCAATACTACACACACACACACACACACACACACACACACACACACACACACACACACACACACAGTGACACACACACACACACACACACACACAATACACCTCTCATAGATCATCATCTCCTTGATTTATCGGGTGTCCTCCCTCTGCTACAGGTGTGGGGGCCCGGTAATTCAGTTGGTAGAGCACTGGACTTGTGATCGGAAGGTCGCAGGTTCGAATTCGGGCCGGGACGGACACGGGTCAACTTTATGTGAAGATCCAGAGACGGAAGCCATATCCCACCCGGAAGGTCGCAGGTTCGAATTCGGGCCGGGACGGACACGGGTCAACTTTATGTGAAGATCCAGAGACGGAACCCAAATATCCCACCCCCACCGTGTCACCACAATGGCACGTAAAAGACCTAGGTCATTCTGCCATAAGTGCAGATGGCTGATACCACATAAACACGCATACACTTGTGTATCTCATCAAAAGCCGTGAGGGCGTAAAAACTCAAAATGATCATATAACCCATGTCATGTCCTTCAGAGGCGTAATATTTTGCCTGTAGGACATAAAGCATTCTCTCTTTCCCTGTTGCTGCAGGTGTCATGTGTTGCGGCCCCTGTCCCGTGCAGGCCATCAAGGAAGGCGAGATCAACCTGCCTTTTGACGCGCCGTTCATCTTTGCCGAGGTGAACGCTGACAAGATCTACTGGAGGGCGAGTGAAGACGGTACCTACGGGCAGGTTGGCAAAATTGAGACGAACTGGTGAGTGCAATACGATTAAAAACTACGCTCTAATCGTACAGGCAGTAAAATATCCTCCACGAATCTGTTTGTCTTTTTGATGTAGCTTATTTGGTTCATATTTGACGTCCTCATGCTTGGCTGGCGGGCACCAAATCTCGAATGGTTGGTTGTTGCTTTGCCCTGTCCCTTCAACCTATTGGGCTATTCGGAACCGATTCGCCAAATCTCAAACTCGTAGAATACAGACTACAGAATACAGAATCTTTACTTGCCCAAGGTTGGGAATTTGTGATGACATTGACATTGATGAACCGCGAGGCGATTGTAGTAAACATGTTGCTGTCCGAGGTTTATTTTAGAATTTTTTTGGGTTGTCAAGTGCACACGCCCATTCCTATAAAAAATCCTCTCTAGAAACCATTCCCGGGTGTGGATGCTTTACCTGGGAAGGCGTGAGTAAGAATGGTTTACTCAGATAAAGTGTGCACGCCCACAGTGGTCCTGGAGACGGAAGGTAATGTTTCGATGTCCAAATGAGAACAGATCATGTGTACGTTGAGGAAGTGAAAGTGAATGTCTCAATTGATGAGAAAGTTCGCATTTGGACCAGACAAAGATAAAGTCAGAGTGCATCCGGTAATAGTAGCTCATCCACGAAAGCATGAATATAGAATATAGTTACCTTTTCCACTTCTAAAGAAAACGAAAGCCCTTCAAAGAACACACACACACACACACACACACACACACACACACACACACACACACACACACACACACACACACACACATAAACACAATTTTGGAATACAAAATAACACACACACACACACACACACACACACACACACACACACACACACACACACACACACACACACACATTTAGGTATAGACACTAAAATTGACAACTGGGTTAACATGTAATGCTTAAGCTGAGAATTGTTATATAAACATTAGACTAAAATGAAAGCCCTTCAAAGAACACACACACAGCCACAATTTTGGAATACAAAATAACACACACGTTTAGGTATAGACACTAGAAATGACAACTGGACCAACATGTATGCTCAAGCTGAGAATTGTCATAATATATTATACATTTATGTGTGTATGTTTTTCAGTGTGGGGAAATTCATCAGCACCATGTCTGTGGGCGGGGGCCGAGAGGATGTCACCAATCACTACAAGCATCCTGAGGGTAAATGATTCCCTTTGCAGTAATGACGAAATACAATTCAATTCAATTCAATTCAATTGAATTCAATTCAATAAAACTTTATTGTCTGAATGCAACCAACAGACATTTTTCTTTTGGCTCGTGATAACATCACATAAAAACACACTCTCAGAACATTATAGACATAAAAGTACACATCATGCAAAAAATCGATGTATGTCGTCTGTGCTGTATTCAAACTTTTCTAAGCTAGCCATACAGACTGAACTGTCTCGTTTCCTTCATAAAAAATATATTGGAATAATCTGATGGTGATACATATTAAGGTTAATCAGCTCATTTAATACGGTATTGGAATGTTATATATTACAATATTGTTTGACACCACACTGAGTTAGGGTTAGTTGCAATAGGTGCGCCTGTTAGTACAATAACCTATGTGTTTTATGTGCTTCTTTTGATTGTTCTTGTCATTCTTATTTAGATGTATATTTTATCATCGTTGACAGGCAGGTTAGACGGGTGGAAGGAAAACGTTCCATTTTAATGTTTTCCTTTTAATGAACAATATAAAGTGTTGTTATTATCATTGTTGTTCTTATTATTGTCCTCCAATGTATCGCACCTTCTTCGTTTCTGCCAGGTTCTAACGAGGAGCGCACGGCACTGATGAGAGCCCACAAGGCCGGTGCAAGCAGCCCTAAACATGACGTCTATAAGACTGGACCCGAGGTAAGGGACATGGACTCTTCATCATAAGGTGGAGAATGGGTTGTACAGCATTTTGTTGTCCTTTTTTTTACCTCTCGCTCGCGTCTTTTTTTTCCCAATCATTTATGTATTTTTGTATCTGTTGCATGTCAGGCATCTCCTTCCCCTCGGCTTTTCCCTCCTCCTCTTCCTTCTTCTCCGAAAACAACCCGATGGGAGGTTGTTCGGAGGTTCTTCTAAACGTGCTGTTTCTTTCCTTTCAACTCGTATATCCCCAACTTCCCCGTGTATTAGCTTTCCGGTTATGTATTTATTCAAGTTACTCATTCAGCCAGTTCTTTATTTAGTTATTTTGGCATTATATAACATTCTAAAGAATATTTTAAATAAATATAACGCAAATAAGCCTACAAAAGCGTTCCACTCCAACCACATTCCGCGTACACAAAGGCAACAACCCCCAACAAAATCCTTACTTCCATCCCCATTTTGAAATACCGCAACAGACTTCCAGATCTATTACCCGATCATAATTATGTGTACTCTGTTTGCATGTCTGTCCAGTGTTTTGTCCCCCCACAGGGCCGGACTACCGGGGGGGTTATGGGGGTTGCGCAACCCCCCCCCCCCCCTATCCTAAACATGTACCTCACTTATTTAAAACATTTTTTATTATTGTTTATGTTATGACGTTTCATGCAAGGAGTGACCATTTTCCTATCTCAGAATATGACCTACCCATCAGCTTCAGGGGGCGAAGCCCCCTGACCCCCACACCGCCTGGGGGAACATCCCCCTGGACCACCACTGGCAACACCCCACCCCACCCTCCTCTTCGCCTAGTCCGGCCCTGCCCCAAAAACATTTTGACTCTACCTGTCCCACATGCTTTCGTCCTTTCCTTTCCACCTTGAACGCTGTGACTTTCTTCATCCTTCACATGCTTTCGTCTTTTCCTTTCCACCTTGAACGCTGTGACTTTCTTCATCCTTCACTTGCTTTCGTCCTCTCCTTTCCACCTTGAACGCTGTGCCTTTATTCATTCTTCATTCTTCACTTGCTTTCGTCCTCTCCTTTCCACCTTGAACGCTGTGCCTTTCTTCGTCCTTCATTCTTCACTTGCTTTCGTCCTCTCCTTTCCACCTTGAACGCTGTGCCTTTATTCATTCTTCATTCTTCACTTGCTTTCGTCCTCTCCTTTCCACCTTGAACGCTGTGCCTTTCTTCATTCTTCACTTGCTTTCGTTCTTTCCTTTCCACCTTGAACGCTGTGCCTTTCTTCATCCTTCACTTGCTTTCGTCCTTTCCTTTCCACCTTGAACGCTGTGCCTTTCTTCATCCTTCATTCTTCACTTGCTTTCGTCCTCTCCTTTCCACCTTGAACGCTGTGCCTTTCTTCTTTCTTCATTCTTCACTTGCTTTCGTCCTCTCCTTTCCACCTTGAACGCTGTGCCTTTCTTCATCATTCACTTGCTTTCGTCCTCTCCTTTCCATCTTGAACGCTGTGCCTTTCTTCATCATTCACTTGCTTTCGTCCGTTCCTTTCCACCTTGAACGCTGTGCCTTTCTTCATTCTTCATCCTTCACTTGCTTTCGTCCTCTCCTTTCCACCTTGAACGCTGTGCCTTTCTTCTTTCTTCATACTTCACTTGCTTTCGTCCGTTCCTTTCCACCTTGAACGCTGTGCCTTTCTTCATTCTTCATCCTTCACTTGCTTTCGTCCTCTCCTTTCCACCTTGAACGCTGTGCCTTTCTTCATCCTTCACTTGCTTTCGTCCGTTCCTTTCCACCTTGAACGCTGTGCCTTTCTTCATTCTTCACTTGCTTTCGTTCTTTCCTTTCCACCTTGAACGCTGTGCCTTTCTTCTTTCTTCATTCTTCACTTGCTTTCGTCCTCTCCTTTCCACCTTGAACGCTGTGCCTTTCTTCATCATTCACTTGCTTTCGTCCTCTCCTTTCCACCTTGAACGCTGTGCCTTTCTTCATCCTTCACTTGCTTTCGTCCGTTCCTTTCCACCTTGAACGCTGTGCCTTTCTTCATCCTTCACTTGCTTTCGTCCTTTCCTTTCCACCTTGAACGCTGTGCCTTTCTTCATTCTTCACTTGCTTTCGTTCTTTCCTTTCCACCTTGAACGCTGTGCCTTTATTCATCCTTCATTCTTCACTTGCTTTCGTCCTCTCCTTTCCACCTTGAACGCTGTGCCTTTCTTCATTCTTCATCCTTCACTTGCTTTCGTCCTCTCCTTTCCACCTTGAACGCTGTGCCTTTCTTCATCCTTCACTTGCTTTCGTCCGTTCCTTTCCACCTTGAACGCTGTGCCTTTCTTCATCATTCACTTGCTTTCGTCCTCTCCTTTCCACCTTGAACGCTGTGCCTTTCTTCATTCTTCATTCTTCACTTGCTTTCGTCCTCTCCTTTCCACCTTGAACGCTGTGCCTTTCTTCATTCTTCATCCTTCACTTGCTTTCGTCCTTTCCTTTCCACCTTGAACGCTGTGCCTTTCTTCATCCTTCATTCTTCACTTGCTTTCGTCCTCTCCTTTCCACCTTGAACGCTGTGCCTTTAATTCTTCTTTCTTCATTCTTCACTTGCTTTGGTCCTCTCCTTTCCACCTTGAACGCTGTGCCTTTCTTCTTTCTTCATTCTTCACTTGCTTTCGTCCTCTCCTTTCCACCTTGAACGCTGTGCGTTTCTTCGTCCTTCATTCTTCACTTGCTTTCGTCCTCTCCTTTCCACCTTGAACGCTGTGCCTTTCTTCATTCTTCATTCTTCACTTGCTTTCGTCCTCTCCTTTCCACCTTGAACGCTGTGCCTTTCTTCATTCTTCACTTGCTTTCGTCCTCTCCTTTCCACCTTGAACGCTGTGCCTTTCTTCATTCTTCATTCTTCACTTGCTTTCGTCCTCTCCTTTCCACCTTGAACGCTGTGCCTTTCTTCATTCTTCATTCTTCACTTGCTTTCGTCCTCTCCTTTCCACCTTGAACGCTGTGCCTTTCTTCATCCTTCACTTGCTTTCGTCCTTTCCTTTCCACCTTGAACGCTGTGCCTTTCTTCATTCTTCATTCTTCACTTGCTTTCGTCCTCTCCTTTCCACCTTGAACGCTGTGCCTTTCTTCATCCTTCATTCTTCACTTGCTTTCGTCCTTTCCTTTCCACCTTGAACGCTGTGCCTTTCTTCATCATTCATTTGCTTTCGTCCTCTCCTTTCCACCTTGAACGCTGTGCCTTTCCTCATTCTTCACTTGCTTTCGTCCTTTCCTTTCCACCTTGAACGCTGTGCCTTTCTTCATTCTTCACTTGCTTTCGTCCTCTCCTTTCCACCTTGAACGCTGTGCCTTTCTTCATTCTTCATTCTTCACTTGCTTTCGTCCTCTCCTTTCCACCTTGATCCATTGAACGCTGTGCCTTTATTCATTCTTCATCCAATTGTTTGCCTACCCCAGGGACGGAGTGGCCTCTCCACACTGGTATCACTCTCTCCTTGTCTTTTCCTCAGGACGTGAAGTTTGAGCTGGACTTTGACGCGGAGAACACCTACGTGGGCAGTGACTTTGTGGTCAAGGTTCGCTGCTCTAACACCGGCAAGGAACAACGACACGTGGACGGCGTCCTGTATGCCAGCACCATGTACTACACTGGGATCGTGGCTGAAAACGTCGGCAAGGCTTCATTGAAAGTATCACTCCACCCTGGGGAAAGTGAGCCAAATACTCGAGTAATGTGTGCGGAGGGACATCATAATTACAGTGTTGCATGATGTTCTGAGCTCCGACTCATTGCAGAATCAATGCATATGTGTATGTGTGCAGTGGATATAAATGGAGGGGGCATCATAATTATACTGCTGACGGAGTAAACCTATAACATGGTGTGTGTAGCTACCACACACAACATAATGCATACATGGGCTTGTAGGTTTTGGTAACTCGTTTGTTAAGCGCTTCGAGCTGTGGAGAAGCGCTATATATACATGTTCTATTATTATTATTATTATATGGGATTTACCAGCCTTAGACAACCCTGCATGGCTCTGCACGTCATTAAGCGACCACTGACTACTCGAGTTAGCCACGCTTACGATATACCAGGGAAAGTAATGAGCTAAAAAATAGTCAACATTCATGTCCTCATTGTCTACCATGACTGACGTTACCTCGCCAACCTCAGCTTAATGATACAGCATTGATGAGCGAGGACGTGCTTACGTGTGTGAAGGTGGGTGTGTACGAACGTGCGAACGTGCATGCGAGTACATGTATTACATATTTACTGACATTTTCAGGTATTTTGTTAATGTCCTGGTTTTGAGAATTTACTGTAACATATACAAATAGCTATAGAGATGACTGACTCACATCACTTTTCCTAGCGGGTTTCTGTAAGCCGCATTACTTCAAGAATTAAAGCAGAACGCTGCAGAGATTAAGATAATCTAATCTGGGTTTTTTCTCCCCTCACAGCCAAGCAAGTGGACATCAATGTTGACCCGAAGGTGTACATCGACAAGCTGAAGGACGGCTGTATGTTAGGCGTGTCCTCCATGGTCAGGGTCAGTGAGACTAACCAGGTCTTCACCCAAAAGGACAGCATGCGTCTCCGTAAACCTCACCTCGTCATCAAGGTTGGTGGAGAGTTGTATTGTGTGTGTTTTTTGTTTGTTTGTTTTTTTACGTTTGGGAAGACATTTTAGTGTGCCCTTTTAATCAATAAAACAATAACATTATATAACACACTTGGTACCTGTATCTTTAACTGTACATCGATCTGTGTCACACACAGTTTAACATTTACTTTTGGCGTGAAATCTTACACTACATAAAGGTTGGTAGAGAGTTGTTGGGGTCAAGCAACAAAGAGAGAAGTAATCGCTCTGAATAGAGAAAACATAAGGTAACTTTCTCCTGGCATCTGAGAGAAAAATACCATTTGAAGCGAAGACGCGATTGTGATTGGATTTCGTAATTAGCGCTCTGCCTAATTTGGCAATGACTGCATGAGTCATATTTTTGGTTCAAACCAGATTTATTCTATTGAAAGAGATCACGATATGGTAATATAAAATAAGACTCGCTTGTTTCTACGCTGGCTTGTTGGCCAATTGCGAAAATGATATTGAATATTAGCAAGAGAATAAGCGCGTATGAAGATATTCAGAAGAGGTCTTGTGCTTCAGGGGCGGATCCAAGGGGGGGGGGGGTGATTCAGGGGTTTCCGGAACACCCCCCACCCCAGCCTAAAGAAAACATTATGGCTCAGGTTGCACCAGATTGGTCAATTTTCCATGTTTTGATCCAAATTTGTTTTCTTAAATTAACTTTTTGGAAGGTGTATTAGGGGTAGTTTCTTGGCTCAGGATTGCACCAGATTGCTCCATTTTCCTTGTTTTAGGCCCTTAACGAGAGCAGACCGCGGACCCCCCTAAAAGGTTCGGACGCTTCGCGCCCACAAATAAAAGCTCTGCTTCGTCGATCTGTCCCTAAAAGAAATTTGGAACCCCCCCTTAAAAATCATGTGATCCGCCCCTGCGCTTGAAAGCACCAGTCGTGCGTAACGTCAAACGTCATGATTCCAAATTTGTTTAAACGGGTGCCACGGGGCCTCCGTCATGTCCACAGTCTTGCCGAGATTTGATGAAATAGTACATGTATCCAAAGACATGTTGGCTTCGAAATTCGGAACCTCAGTAGGCAAAAACATAATTACTACTGTAGTGTAGTCATTACGTGCCAAGGGGAACTAACCACTCCACATATAGACAACAACGTGGAAGCAATCCTCTTGCACCTCAGATATATTGAGCATTAAGTGAACAGCGGCTCTCCTCCCTTGGTAAGTAACCACTCTAAATAAGACAACAAAAGAGGTAATAACAAAATAAGAAGCATTGAATGAACTATGGTTGGTTATTGGTATTTTTTAATCGTCCTTGCAACCGCTATGGCTATCCGGGACCAATACAAGTTTGTTTCCTTTCTCAGTTTAAATGACAGAAGCTATGCTAAAAACTAGTTTCGTTTCGGTCTATTCATCACAGTAAAAATGTGTAAGGTTCTAAAAAGCTCATGTTTTTTCACATTTGTTTCTCCCACCTTGTTAAACATCCTGATCTCTTTTAAAAAGCGAAAACTTTTTTTCAGGAAGGAGGTGGGGGGGGGGGGGGGGTCACGGAATTGAATGATCTTGTCGTTGTCGTTCTGGTATCATTGGCTATGATTCCTGTTTGCTTCAGGCCCTTAACGAGAGCAAGGTTGGCGAAGAGCTGGAGCTGCACGTGTCGTTCACCAACCCCATGCCCACCACGCTGACCGACTGTGTCCTGGGGGTGGAGGCAACGGGCATCATGCGTGGAGAGCAGTTCCCACAGTGGTAAGGGGAAACTCTGTGTGTGTGTGTGTGTGTGTGTGTGTGTGTGTGTGTGTGTTTGTATGGGTGTGGGTGTGTTTGTATGGGTGTGTGTTTGTATGTGTGTGTGTGTGTGTGTGTGTGTGTGTGTGTGTGTATGCTTGCGTGCGTGTGGGGGTGCGTGCGTGCCTGCGTGTGTGCGTGCCTGCGTGCGTGCGTGCCTACGTGTGTGTGTGTGTGTGTGTGTGTGTGTGTGTGTGTGTGTGTGTGTGTGTGTGTGTGTGTGTGTGTGTGTGTGTGTGCGTGTGTGTGTGTGTCAATTTCAGTCACCTTTTCTGTGTTCTGTCGGTCTTCCGCGTGGTTACATTCGTCTCCTATTGATATGTATCTCCGTTTGATTGCAAGGATGGCCACTGATCTCAAAATAGATCCGTTAGGATGACCAAGCAAGGGAAAGGGATCTGTGTCCTTAAAACTGAAAATCCCGGTAGGCGGGGGGGGGGGGGGGGGGGGCACATTTCCACTCTTACAGCTTATGCAGAAACAACGTTCGCACCTTTTCTTAGATAGTACATCATTGGTTCATGTCGCCACGCTTAATTAAATTCGCACCCTTGAAATAGGTAGACGCGAACACTAAGCCCCACACCTGGTAGTTTCCAGCTACCTTGCAACGACCACAAAAACAACACGGCCTTCATTCACAAAGTTCCAAGGCACTAATAAGTTATGTGAATTATTTGATTGTGATAGCCAAAATGTGTGTTGGTATCTATAGATATAGAGGCTCCCCTCTGGATATTGTATGCATTTTTGAGAGGGAATTGTTATATAGAAAAGTTGTTTAAAATACATTTAGATATAGTAATGTTAATGTTATAGTAAAAACATTACTTAAAAAAAAATTTTTTAAAAAGATCACTGAAGAAGGATGCTCCCCGCCAACAACAACAACAAAAAACAAAAAACAAAAAAGGCAAAAAAGAAAGGGTTGAAGCAGCCTGCATGCAACTGAGATTTAAAAAAAAAATAAAAATAAAAAAATAAAAAATAAAAACACGGCCTTCATGATATTCAATGGGACCGTTTCTTTATCTATACCGCTGAAATTAATCCTTGCCTTCTGGCCTGTTTCGCCAGGGACGTACGTCCCAACGGGACCTTCACAACCACCTTCAAAGTGAAGCCAAGAAAGCAAGGCAAGAGACAGATCGTCTTCATCTTCAGCTCCACACAGCTGGGGGACGTCAACGGTACCCATGACGTCATCATCAGGCCGAGTTACTAGGTCATGACGTCGCCGTTAGGTCATTATCTCCGCGATGTCAACCTACGGTTCAGAACTCGTCTGAAGCAACGTACCGCATCTTTCTCGTTGTCTTATATCTTCAAGGAGCACAACCGCATTGTTTTTAGCACAATTTATTACGATTTTTAAATAGCACCATCAAAATATGTACTTGCACCTCATCACCAGGATCGACCTATGTCGGCAGAACAGCCACCTTTGAAAGACATACGATATCTTTTTTTTTCTTCTTCTTTTTTTTTTTAAACAAGAAGTCTCTTTTTTGTCTTCTCTCTCGAAGTGAAATCTCTGACGTCAAAAGCCAAACAATGTTTGGAAGGATGTCATTTCTTCTGCATGTCTCCCGAGGAAGTGACAACAATTTCTGTGTCATTCTTGATGAATTCTCCGAATCTGCAAGCAAACAAATGCCCCAGGATCTCGATTTTATACCAATTTTGTGTCTGTACATCGAGGCTGGGTGACGCCATGACGTTACTCGTCAATCAGCGCGCTGGCTTCTAGCAGGAACAAAGGATAGAAATTTATTTCGCCAAATTAAAAACCCTCTTGCATGAAAAATCGCACAAAGATTGTAATACTACAAAAATTCACAATCAACCGAACGCATAAATTATACTCAACAATGGAAACCCCGCGGCGTAGACGCAGAAAAAAACCCAATTAATGTCAGAGCTGATTCAAAGCGTTGTCTGTTGTTAATTGTAGAGGACGGAAGTGATTTTGCATTATGGGTATTCAATTTAGCCACAACATTTTTGGATCGCGTACGAAACGAAACTTTCTTGAGACGCAACAAAAAATGCCAAACCATTTCTCCACATACATTTTATTTCTTTTCCTACAGGCTACTTCTGTAGCAAGTAGTAGCATACTGCATGTATTATGTAAAGCGTTGCTGGTTGGTCCTGATTATTCTGCCAAAGCGGCATGTAATGCACTGTTATCACGTTGCACTGTATTGAGGTTAAGACTGCACTTTTTAACTTCAAAATCGTAATAACAATTAACTTTAGCTTTTATGACAAGCCCTTATTAACAAAATGCATTTGAAGACGAAAGAACTATGGCAAACTGAACGGTTCATTGGGCAGAATGACATTTATTACAGTAGTTTTCTGATTAGGCCAAAATAAAAAAATAGTCTGTTTACGGTAACATAGGCCAAAAAAATAGGGTCGGTAGATCGGGATTTTTTTTTTCCCCCAAAAACCATATTTTTAAGTTATTTTGCCCAAAAAGAAAGACTTTTTTTTTCCCCAAATGGCAAAAAAAAAGTCTAGGGTCGCGCGAAAAAATAGGGTCGGTCGGGATACCGTAAACAGACTATTTTTTTTTTGGGGGGGGGGCCTTACCTGATTCAGTTTTGTTTCCTCACCCTTGAACACTGCACTCTTGCATTTTACTTTTTTCCTCAGCTTTGTTGCTTTTCTTATTTTCTGTGTAGGCATGTTTAAGCCTGCGGACACGAAAATGACAATCATCTCGATAAAAGGCTTCTTGTAGGCCTTGTCTTCATCTAAGCGTGAGGGTGTTTTTTAATCCTTTTGTTAAACAATTATAACCTTTGTTTTTGAAGGCGGCACTTTCTGTGATTATGTTCACAATATTTTAGCACGTCCACATCAAAACTGGTTTGTTTATTTGGTTTTGAATTTTTTTTTTTAATTGCTTGGTTTGATTTTTTGAACATTATTATTGCCTGCTTTAATTAGTTTTAGTTTTTTACTTTGCTATTCAGACTGACTTTACAAATTTGTGTACGTTTTTGAACTGTGATTTCTTGGAACAAATATTCGTGATAAAAAATTGTTTGTACTTTGTCAACGCAGACTCTGCTTCGACTTTTTCAATAAACTTTCACTTTTTTCTGATAATCTTTCTTCTTTCCTTAATTCACATTAGTTGTTGTTTACTAGCATCAAAAACCACCCCCATAATTATATGAGTGTGAATATGTGTGTGTGTGTGTGTGTGTGTGTGTGTGTGTGTGTGTGTGTGTGTGTGTGTGTGTGTGTGTGTGTGTGTGTGTGAGAGAGAAAGATTTTGCATGCGCGCGTTGGCGTGTGTAAGTGTGTGTGTGTGTGTGTGTGTGTGTGTGTGTGTGTGTGTGTGTGAGTGTGTGTGTGTATGTGTGTGTGTAGGGGGAGGGGGTAATGCGGTCATAAAGCAATTGTGTCACCTTGCGTTCATATAAGGTGATGTATCACAAATAAACCTGTGTGCATACACTATTACACACATCTACATGCAAAAGAAGTACACCCAAGTACGCAGACAGATGCTCTCTCTCTCTCTCTCTCTCTCTCTCTCTCTCTCTCTCTCTCTCTCTCTCTCTCTCTCTCTCTCTCTCTCTCTCTCTCTCTCACAAACACTCTTTCATATCGCACCACAGCGCGTAAGACAAAAGAGATGAAGCCACATGAAGAGTTTTACATTTATTCAATCAGGATTTTAATATGTACATCTTTACATAATTATTATGTATATTGAACGTGGTGCGAATCCGGGTACCTCATATTATTGATGTTATGGAAACAAATGTACATTTCAGTAATTCTGAACACACACACACACACACACACACACACACACACACATTCCCCTACTCCAAGCCTCTTCCTCCCCCCTCCTCCAATTGCCACCCCCCTTCCATCATCCTCCTCTTCCCAAATAACAGATTATTTTATGTGCTGTGCGCTGCCGACCTACATTTGATTTATGGATCAACTCATGACAACGACAATTAGCCTACGATTGCTTACAACAGCACATTAATTAGCACAATACATTTAAGTGTTCATAAGATCAAGAGGCAAAACAAAGACTTACAGATACCTGGCATTTCAAATATCTAAAAGACTAACCTCTATTCTGCCCTTTTCTCACGAAAGCGAACACTGATGTTCACAATTCAGGCATGAGATATATTGAGAACCGTGACCGTTCCATGTCATTCCCACATTTCACGAAAGTCCGAAAGTTGTTCAAAAGCACAAAAATGTAATAAATATAATGCACAATATAACAATATTCTTCTACTGTTTGCTAGCCTTGAAACAAAGCAATGAAATAACATACAACAACGCTGCACAGTCGAGGTGAGAAAGCCTTTTGGTTCCAGATGAGGTAAAGGCCAGTGAAGTGATTCCTGAGCTGCCTTGGAAAAGGTCCAATGCAAATTATGATGTTTTGGTATTGGAGTTGCCTCATGAAGAAGGGCTGAAACAAAATCGAGAAAGAGAATTTGAATACATATGCTGTACAGAAATGTTAAAGGGGGACGGAGGGGGGGGGTGCAGAGACCAATCACCATGGTAATAAGAGTAGGTGATTAATTCTGCGAACGAGGGATGCGGTATATGAGAGTGAGAAAGACAGGGTGAGGGAGAGAGATCGATCAGAACCAAGAAAATTGTAATGAAAAGTCACAGACAGACGGGGGGAAAAAAGGGTGGAGGGGGCTGGACACGTAAAGAGGAACGATGGAGACGGATTGATTAATTGCTTGATAGCTTGACTAATAGATTTACCTATCTGTACATCCTATCAAGATCGCCGGAAGGTACGTAAGTCCAAGAGAGAATTCATCAGAGTAAGACAGGGGTGGGCAGGTTACGTTTTATGCAAGTATGAGTATGAATAGTAAACACACAAAAAATGGTTTTAAAAGCTCATTAATAGAACCCGTACTCACCAATTCTCGGTACGGATTCCACAGGGAGCACAAACGTTCTGCGGGAAGTCACAGCGGCCGGTAAGAGCGTTGAAGTAGAAGCCGCCCTGCTCCACCGAGCACTGGCCGTAGCTCACAAAGTGTCCAGCCCTGCAGGTGTAGTAGAACTGACAGCCCTTGAGGGGCGAGGGGTAGCGGCCGTCAGCCTTGTCCCTGCAGGAGGGAGCCAGGCCACAGGGGGGCGGGGTGTCGTTGGGCAGCTGGCACAGGCCCTTCTCCTGGTGGAACACTCTGCCGGGCGGGCAGGCGCGCTGTCGGACCAGCAGGTTGTTCTTGCAGCGGTACGACGCCTGGCAGTTGGAGGCCAGGTCCGCGAACTGACCGTCGGGCGTGTCCAGGCAAGGGTTGGGCCGCTGTCCGCACGGGGCCGGCACGTGGGTCAGGGAGAACTGGCAGCGCTGGGTGCGAGGGTCGAAGGTGCCGAGGTCACACTTGTGGTAGGTTTTGAGCAGGGACTGCTGGCACTCGTAGTAGAGCGCGCAGCGGCCGTAAGGGTCGGCGTACAGCCCGTCCTCCATGTGGCCACACAGCGACAGCGACACGCCCAGGCTGCTACGACCGCTGGTTGAGTTGTTACCACACGGGGGAGGGATACCTGCAGTAGTCATAAACAGTCACAATTACTTTTTCAGATATTGCAAAGTTTATTCGAGTTCCTGTGATCGCTACAATGAAGGCATCTATAATCGTAAGAGCAGAGGCTCTGTCGGGTGTTCTGACCCTTACAACAGTATCCGTAAAAGCAGAACACAACGAGATAATTAAAAAAAATCAACTCACCAATGGCGTTCTTCTTGCGACAGACCTGTCTCTCAGGGTGGAAGACAGTACCGGTGGGGCACTCGAAGCGACCCTGGATGACGTTGTCGGCACACTCGTAGAAGACGCCACAGCGACCCGTCTCATCCGGGTACCTGCCGTCATGGCGGCCCTGGCAAGAAGGCTGCATGCCGCCGTGCGCCTTGGGGATGTCCATCCAGCTCTCGCAGCGCAGCGTGTCCGGGGAGAAGATGGGTTTGTCCTGAGGACACTCCAGCTGCTGGAGGGCGCGCTGGTCTTTGCACAGCAAGTAGCGCGGCGTCCACTCGCGACCGGGGTGTGGCTGCAGACCGTCGCTCAGCCCCACGCAGCTCCCGTGACGAAGGCTGCACGACTGGCAGTGGGCCGTCTGGCAGTGAAGCTGGCGGTACTCACCTGTACATGGGTACATTAAAACAACCTGTTCAAGCCGCGGTCCTTCTTTAGTCTATTCCCCAATCCTATCCTCTAAAACTCTGGACAATGGTTATCAATAGTCAGTTAGTCATCCGCGATCCTTTGTAGCACGGATAGCCAAAGAAGGCCAACTCGACCCAAGGAGACGCTATAAACTCTACAGTACTCAATCAGCAGCAGACCTAGACATACCCATGGATGGGTGATGTCACGACTGAAACCACAATTCTGGCAAACTAAAGATCGTTTCGAAAGGTAGGGTGTCGGAAGAAAGCATAGGTCTGACTGAACCGAACCGAGGTAGAATATAGTTTACCCAATACAGTAATACCCCATGGTATTGCATCCCCACCCCCCCCCCCCCCCCCCAACAACAACAACAACAAAACATTTCTGACAGCGTTTTTCGTAATGTATAGGCATGTATGATTGTAGCCTAATACTGCAATCGTAACCCCCTAAGCACCCATTGCCGTCCATATACCTCTCGATATTTCCCCCAAAAGCATATGTCTTTGTTTACCTTCCTCCATCTCCATTATACCTTGCAAATTTAATGGATGCGTTTCATCTTCCGCAGATGTGAGCTGTCGAAAAAACATGTTCACTGTGCAGGTGCTTCAATCTGCTTAAGTGAAAGGTTAATCCAAAAATAGGCATAATATAGGCTAGAAGCGCTTTTGTCGTCTTCGGGCCTTTTGCTGTTTTTCATGTCTCTGGCCTTTGTACCTCCTCTCAGTCATAATGTTGTTTTATCAGGGTGCTTTGGAACCAGCGACTATTCTCGATTGCTACAGGCCCCCCTCAATAAGCCAAACGCTTCAGCTTACTCACTGACATTCCCTTGAAATGAATTAAGCCACGGTGAATTGTCATGAAATCTTCTGCAAACCAAATGAGGGATAGGTATCGTATCACTGACAAACTAAGATATAGAACCGAAGGGACATTGACTTCGCTCTCAACAGACCTACACCACGTGTATCCACTGGGAGATACAATAGAAACAGTAGAACTAAGTAACACGACCGCCACTAAGCTGCGTTTCTACGCTTCTAGAATTTCACGGCATCTTACGTATATTATGAATCCCGAATAAACCACAGTTCAAAATAAACCCAAACACCGAAACTCACATGGGTCAAGGAAGAGGCCGCGCTTGCCACAGTCGACGTCGGCGTAGTGCACACAGGTGTGTGTGGCGAGAGAGAAGAGCTGGGGGTAGGGGCACTCCTCTGTCAGTCCGTCCCACCCATCCCTGTCCGACATCGCCCTCCCCTCGTTCGTGACGGAGGCGGAGCAGTTGTAGAACCAGTGGCAGCGGCCGGGGTGGGGCAGGTAGGTCTGCTCCCCGCTGAACACACACGGGTGGTTGGGCAGCACGCCTGTTTGTCAGTGACAACGAAAATAATGGATGGTTAGTTATCAGCTAGTTAACAAGACCATTGAAGATAAGGTAAGGTAAGGTAAGTTTAGGTAAGGTACGGTAAGGTAAGCTTTTTTTTGTGCATGTGTGTGTTCAAATTTTCCAAGCCCTGAGCCCTGACAATAGCTGTAACCTGAGCGCGTGGATTCCTTGCATCTTGCAAATGGAATCTTCCAATAAGACGCACCAGCTAATGTAGTCTTTGGGGATACGTATCAAGACAATCATTCCTATGTTAATTATATTGGTCCAAAAGCTGGCCAGAATGCTGCATCATCACATAATTTACAAAGCTTGTCTGAGGCCAGGATCTGATCAAGGGACAACAGTGGTCTGATTTGTGTAGTATCCGGATCACAACCACGGGGATAGAAATCATCTTTGATCATTCAGGCAAGCAAGTCTGATAGCTAATCTCCAGATATCAGAACTAACAAAAACTGAAGAGAAATGAAATTGGTGCATTGAACATAAACCCTAAATCACTGGATATATCAAGTCAAGTCAAGTCAAGTCAAGTATTTTATTGTTTTGGGCCCAGAGGGCTTTGAAACAAAGATATAACTTTAACAAAAAAAGGTAACAAATCAGACAGTTAATATATGTATACAAATTGAGCGGACAAATACAACAATAGGGGAGACCGGGGATAGTCGGCCCCCTTTTGCACTTAAACCAATGTGGAGACTAATTTAAAAGAGATAGAGAAACGATTTATGGTTTAAAATGAGCGTTAATATCTTGCTCAAATTTGTGATAAAAAAAAGTGGCCAAACTATTGTAATATTGTTTACAGTTTGGCTGCAAGCAGACCTAGTGACACAGGGTCCAACTTGCCCCGTGTCGGGGTAAGTTGGCCCTACGTATGGGGCAAGTTGGACCCTCACTTTCAGAATGTCAGAAATGATTCACGAGAGCACTCAGTTCAACGGGATTTATTAGACCGAAACAGAAATAAAAACAACATTATGTTTTGCATCGCAAAACTGAACAAAATGAATCAAAGGACAAAAAATTCTTTTCGTGTTGAGGACATCAGTACATGTCCAATAGTACGAGAACAGGTGACTCCTTTGAAGGTCTCACGTGATGCTTGAAATGTTCCAAGAACTTCGGGAAGTTCTCTTCCGTCATCCAACCAGACTTGTGTGCACTTCCCTTAGGTCCAGTAGGGGCTCCTGTGGGGAAATGGTCAGAGAACTTGACCCTTGGAAACACAAAAAATGGTGGAACTGAACGACCATCTGCAGATATTGCAGCACACAGGGTGACTAGTTGTCCCCTCTCTGATGACACCAATGATCCAACTTGTTTGGCACCAGTAGGTCCCACGACTTTGCGAGGCTTTTGGACTGTCACCACCCCCGTTTCGTCAACGTTCCAAATGTCCTTCGCCTCAAACTTGTACCTGTCGATTACAGTGCCCAACTTCTGAAAGAAGTCATCAATGTTTGCTCTAGCACGACCAATACTGGTAGCTTCAGGTGTTCTGATAGAAATACAGTCTTTATGTCTCTTCATGAAGCCTGAAAACCAGTCAGCCCCAGCACGTTCTTTCTCACTCCATGACTGGGGCATAGGGATGTCAAATTGCTTTGCACACTGATATGCCAAGACACGGACCTCGATTGGGCACAATCCAAAATATATGTCACAAGCATCCTTCAGGTACTTGACCAGTGCCAACTCCTGTTCGTCAGTGAAGACCTGTCGGTGTCGGGTATACCCTAAAGGAAGACCTGCAACATTTGTCTCTCGCTGTGGGGCAGACAGGTTCTTAAATTTCAGAAGCTGGCGTCGGAGTGTTGTCTTTGGCACGTCGATAAGAGCAGCAATTTTCTTCACCCCATCTTCTGTGGTGTGGTAGTGATCTATCGCCCTGCGAATTACATCTGGCATGCATCCTCTGCTGGTCTTTCTTTCATATGTTCTCACCATAGTGGAACCTACACAAATGCAAAAAATAAATCACCAAAGTGTCCCAGTGATTTGGCACGCACACAGGCTTTCTCTCTCTCTCTTTCACACACACACACACACACACACACACACACACACACACACACACACACACACACACACACACACACACACACATCAATCTCCGGGTTATTTAAAAGAACAAATAAACACAAAAACAGTGTATTATCACGAAAAAAGAATATACACTATATGGGGCATGTTGGCCCTACCCCCCGGGGCAAGTCGGCCCCTGGATCCAACGTGCCCCATCACATGAGGACCAACTTACCCCAACACAGGAAATTTTATTTGGAGGGGTAGCAATAAACACTGACACTGGGCAGAGCAAAAGTATCACTTTCCAGTGAAACCGTTGATATACATGTTTTGTTCATATATGTTTTTGTCTGACTGATGGGATTCATTAGCGCTGAAATCTGATCCAAACAAATCTTTAACAAATTTACTCCAAATGATCAAAATCAGTTTTTTATCACTTACCTCCAATATCTGCATCAGATTGGCGCCATATTTTCTGTGCAGGACGGCGGGCAGTCGCGTGACGTAGTCACATGACCAAAATGTTTAAATACACCAAAGGAATCAAATAAAAGCCAATAGTCCAACTTACCCCGGGGGCCGACTATCCCCGGTCTCCCCTACTATACAACCAAAATAAATTGGCAATATACTTTTCCATACATACAACAACAAAACATAGGTTCAACAAAATCAGGTAAGAAATCAGACAGATAATATGTATACATTAAGCGGACAACGATAATATACAGCCGAAATAACTTGGCAATACCATTATGCCATGCATCTTTTCTAAAAACACAAAACAAAACAAAAGCTTGTATGACATACATATATATACATACCAATAAAGAAACTAGATGTAACGCTAACATACTAAAATCATAACATGGGCTACAAATCTTGCTAGATTCATTAGTTTTATCTTAGATTTACAATTCATTAACTGTTCATATTTTAAACAATTTGGGTGAGATCGGTAATAAGGACTAATTAATTTTCTTCTTTCAGACACTATACTTTCATCGGTACAAATGAACAAATAGTGAAACTCATCACCTAATTCATTTTTATCGCACATATCACACAATCTTTCATTTCTAGGAGCATTAAAAATCTGTGCTGATGTATTGGCAACTTATGATTGCTTGTTCTAAATTTTGCTAATTTAACTTGGAATTTCCTAGGCAACCAAAGCAAATACCTTTCCAGACAAAAGTCCTTTTTATATATTCTGTAATTAAAACACAATCTGTTGGCATTCACGTCAGTATTTCATTCCTGCAGGAATTGGTCTCTTAGCCTTTGTTTTATCATCCTGTCTAAAACGATGAGACGAACAGAGAGACAGACAGACAGACAGGCAGAGAGGCAGACAGACAGGCAGACAAAAAGAGTGTGTTTAAAAAAAGTGTGTTAAAAAGCGGGTTGTACGTACGCAGTAGTGTTTCCCGTTGTCGCTGGTCAGGGTGCAGTGGGTCCAGGAGGGCGTCCATGCGGTCCGAAGCGGCCGTCCAGTTGCGGGCAGCGGGTGTCACGGAGAAGGCTGTGGGCTGTGGTGGCTGCCGCAGAGAGTGTGGGGGAGGGGGCTGGGAGAGGTGGGGGCAGTCGTCCCACAGGGAGTGGATAGGCACGCAGTTTCGGGCACCCACGGACCACACGCTATGGTCCGGGCACTGGGGCATGCGGATGGGCCGGCCGCCAACGCAGATGAAGTAGTGGAAGCAGCTCTGCGGGTCACGCATCCAATGGATACCGGGCTCCGTTGGGCAGGGCTGGGGGAGGTGAGGGTGGCGGGGGTGGGACATGATGAAGTTTAGCTGCACCACGCCGAAGACGCTGAGGACGATGAAGGAGAGGAGGCAGCGCTCGCGGGGGCCGGTGATCATGGTGCGCAGCTTGAGGGAGGAGAGGGAGGAGAAGGAGGCGGTTGAGGGGTCGGCACCACTCTTGGTGGGCAGCACCTTGGACTCAATGGTGGAGAAGAGACGGCCTGCAGTGCTCACTGCAAGGCCCTGGCTGGACACTGTAGACTGGTGTTTCCTATCTGAACACAAACTGGTCATTAAGAACAGGCATGCGGACGCGAGGCGATCGTGTGTTTGAAGATACTGGATAGACGGCCAAAATTTACGTTTAACGGATCGTGATTTTGCAGTGTTGTCAGAAGAACACTTCATTATCTCAACGAGGAGAAACTCAGGTGTGGTGTATACAGCATTACAATAATGTTGGTGGTGTTTTGGAAAGGAGTGTGTCGACTAATTCACTGTAAGCGATGACTTTAAATCGATTCGGACTCCCTGCGCGCATCTAGGAGCTTGATTTTGTTCTGGTCTGTCTAATTTAGAATACAGTTGGACAAGTTATGCATTGACCCTTCAGATGCTTTGGTAAGAATGACAAGGTGCGAGGGGGGCAAGGAAAACTGACGTGGAGATCGACGCCTTCCACATTTGCACACATTTTACCTTTTAAACGCTGTAAATGGCGACAGGTTGTTTTTTGGGGTCTGTGCCGAGTCTGTTTAATTTCATTAGAGAAATAAAGCTGAAACTTTTGCACTCAGAGTTCTGATACACGTTTTTAAAGGTATTGTAACATAACCAAAGCTACTAACGAACAGGTCTTTCAAGACGGGGAAATGCTAGTAGGGAAAATCTTACTAGTTCCATATAATTATATCATGGGTTTTACTGCAACACGTTCTCGGTGGAACCCCTGTCCAGCATTATCAAACTCGAAAGAAAGAGATGGTCTTACGTCCCTTTGAACATACAAGGCATCCCTGATAAAGTTATAGGGCCCATAAGACTAAAATACACAAGGGGTTAGGCAAAGAGTGAGAACAGAATGATTTGTATTCAAAAGAAGGTCAATTCTACTTAGTGTATGATTCAAAAATCTAATTATTCACATAATATTAGTAGTATTGCGACATGATAAAAATGTCTGTCTAATTTGGTCTCAACTCGTTCAGTATTGTATTCATACGAGGGAGGTTCTGAAAATGCTCTCTCGGACTCCAAGCTCCTGACAGAGCCTCATAAATTGTTCAATGACGTATGCATACTATAATCTTTCATCAGTGGTTACACAAAATGTCATGTTCCTCGAAGTTTCTTCCGCAAAATAAACAGCTCTTAAAGAAGACTACCCGTCGATGTTTACTTTCCTGTCACAGAGATCACAAAGAGGGAGCTTTGGGCCATGCATGGTGCATCAGTTTTTAATGAGCAGAAGAGCTAGGATACGAATCGAATGCTACGTAAAAGTGCTCTCAAAATGTCACTATATAGAGAGTGTAAGACTGTTTGTGTGTGGGGGGGGGGGGTGAGGGGGGGTGAGGGGGGGTGAGGGGGGGGGTGAGAAGGTTGTCACAGGCGATGTTACTTGGGTCTTTATAGAATCTGAACCCCGACCAGACGATTCCAGCCCGGGTGCTGCTGTCCGAAAGTTAGCGAGGGCCCACTGGGATACGGGCAAAAACATTATACTTGCGCTAACGTGTTTTACCTTTATTTCTACAGAATGTTGACGTGTATCGGAGTTCATGGAGAATTCTGCGAAAAATCGCGTTATCAAATTAATAGTCAGCTGTACGTTGATATAAGAGAAGAAGGACTTTCAAACAGGCCACGTATACAGACAGAAAGAAACAAAATAGAAACAAAGAACCAGCAGACAAAAAACAAGTTCTTTCTTTCTTTCTTTCTTTATTTGGTGTTTAACGTCGTTTTCAACCATTCAAGGTTATATCGCGACGGGGGAAAAAAAAAAGTTACATGGTTGTAAAAAGGTTGTCAACAACAGCAACAACAGAAAAGAAAGAGAGAAACGATAATTTAGTCGATAAGAAAGAGAGAGAGAGAGAGAGAGAGATTGTATATCGAGGGAGGCAGACAAAATAATAAATAAATAAACCAGGCTTTTTTTTTTAAGACATGCAGGAAAGGAAGAGCAAAACTACTCACCAGTTGCAGACGTGAAAAAGATTTCAGAGCAGAAATACAGTGCAAGATGTATTCAAGAAAGGCTGAAGGTCAAAACTCGATTTCACAGTTATTCACAACACAGTTTTCTCAACTTTCGCCAAGCGAAAATGACAAAAGGCGAAAAATGGTTTGTTTAGGAAGTTCCACGACGCGAAATTGTTGCAGTCAAGTAGTGGGATGAGGGTTTCTGGTTATTCTTTGGTCCTGGTCAAGTCCTCTTGTCGATTCCTTTTTGACTTCGTTTCTTCGGTAGCTTGCTGTCGAAGTTGATTTGTATTTTCGTTTGAAGTTTATCGATTATTGTTCTCCTTTTATCCTTGCAATTCAGGTTAAACACCCCTCTGGGTTCTTGTATGGCTTCACTTCTGGTGGCTGTTTGGTCTCTCTTTCTCACTCTTCTTCTTGCTCTGAGGTTGTTGCTGTCTGGACAGCAGAGGTGACTTTGTACCGAACAGCCCTGGCCTTGGTCTTTTATAGTGATGGTCAGCTTCTGGACATTGTTGTCTCTTTGCTCGCACTGACATTATCTCCTTCAGGGCCCACCTCTCCCACCTCTCCCACCCCCTCTCTCTCTTGCCGTTTGGCGACGAAACAATAGAGCGTGGTGACTGTTTGGACACGTGAATTGATACAGTGGCAGCAGCAGTCAGAGTTGTTGTCTTGTGTAGTTTTGTGTGAATGTGGGCTATTTTTGTCCTCTGCCACGGTGTGTGTGTGGGTGTGTGTGTGTGCGTGTGTGTGTATGTCTGTCTGCATGTCTGTCTGTCTGTAGTGTGAATGTTGGCTATTTTTGTCCTCTGCGCGCGCGCGCGTGTGTGTGTGTGTGCGTGTGTGTTTTGTGTGTGCGTGTGTGTTTTGTGTGTGTGTGTCAGTGTCTGTCTGTCTGTCTCTGTGGCGATAGTGGAACTTGTAGTAGCACTAGCAGTAGTAGTAATAGTAGACGTCGAAGTGGTGATAATAATAGCAATTGTAACTGGAAATGGTGGTGGTGGTGGTGTTGCTTCTAACGATTGAAAGGGGTCGTTTATTTGTATGTTCTGTATCGTGCTTTTCTTTACGTACATACACTTATTCGATTTTTTCCGTTTTAGGACAGGCATGGTTGTTATTGCTGCTGGTGATGTTAGTACGGTGGTGGTGGTGGTGGTGGTGGCATTGGTAGTGGTGATGATGATGATGATGATGATGATGATGATGATGATGATGATGATGATGATGATGATGATGATGATGATGATGATGATGATAGTGGTGGTGGTGGTGGTGATTAATAAGGTAAGAATAGTGAAAGTATTGGTCTCGAACACCGCCTTGTGCGGCGTTTAACAGGTATAAACAGTAGCGTGCGGTGAACGCAATCAGTGCGCCACGTGGCAGCAATTTTTATCTGTTGTCTTCCACAGTGTGTTAGTCAATGATGGCTATTTCTGCCCTTGACAACAGAGTTGGCAACCAATGTCACTGTCACGCTTTTCAATGTAAATTTGTTGACTGTTGTGTCAATGTTGGTCCCAGTCGTTTCTTCTTGTACTCTCTTTCTGCTTTTCACAATAAAAAGATATAAGAAAGGTGTGTTGTTGGAACGTTTCATTATTGACAAAACAAAACGTTACGTTCATTATTTTGTTCAATATTTAATTATTTTGTCAATAATTAAACGTTCCAACAACATACCTTTCTTGTTTTTTTATTCTGAATTTTGGAAAGTTGGCTGTATATTTGGTTTTGGATTTTTGCCTTTCACAATGTTTTGCTTTTTTAGTTTTTTGTTGTTTCGTTTTGTTTTATCTTTGCTTTCTCTGGCTCTATCTCTGTCTTTGTCTGTCCATGCCTGCCTTTGTCTCTGCCGTTCTTGCCACGTGACCTAATTCAGAAGAACACCAGTGTCAATGTTGTCTTGTCTTCACAGTTGTGTGTTACCATGTTGTGTCTCAGTCGTGCTGTGTTGTGTCGGGGCTATTCTTGACCTTCTGACAACATCGTTACTGACCAGTCCAATCTTTACGCGCTTCAATGCTAATTTGTCGGATAACATGTCAATGTCCTCCTCGCAGACTTCTCTTGCCTTGTCGGCTGTCTCTCTGCCTTTTGTTTTTTACGCCGTGGTTTTTTTTCCCCTCCATTTATTGCATTTGTTTTTCATTACTATGTTTTCACCCACAGTCATCTTGTTGTTTAGATTTCGTATGTTTTCGGTGTTTTTTGTTTTTTTGCTTGGGTGCGAGGGAGGGGATGGAAGAGAGTCACTGTTTGTTTGTTTGTTTGTTTGTTTGTTTGTTTGCTTAACGCCCAGCCGACCACGAAGGGCCATATCAGGGCGGTGCTGCTTTGACATATAACGTGCGCCACACACAAGACACTGAGAAGTCGCAGCACAGGCTTCATGTCTCACCCAGTCACATTATTCTGACACCGGACCAACCAGTCCTAGCACTAACCCCATAATGCCAGACGCCAGGCGGAGCAGCCACTAGATTGCCAATTTTAAAGTCTTAGGTATGACCCGGCCGGGGTTCGAATTAACCCACGACCTCCCGATCACGGGGCGGACGCCTTACCACAAGGCCAACCGTGCCGGTTGAGAGTCACTGTGAGTGGGTGGGCTCATTTTGGATGGACCGGGTGTGTACAGGCCTTTCGCTATAGCAGCTAGTGTTTCGATCCATTCGTGAGCAGTCTGGCACATTCCGATCACCAGGACAGATATGTGGGTTAATCTCCAGAGCTGTTCAGTTCCCATTTTGTGATATGCATTTTCAGTCTTTTAAATGATTATAACATATGACGTATGTTAAATATTCTCGTTACTTTTAATGAGTAAAACTCTTACGGTAAGATGATGATACAGACATGCAACAAAAACATAGTATAGATTTTTTTATTTTTTTTTTTAGTATTCAATTCCATGTCACAGTCTTTGGTTTCCATGTTACGAAGGTAATTAACTTTGAAATCCTAGTAATTTACTGAACGTAGACAAAAATTCTTTCTCTGCAGGCGAAGAATATACATGAAACCACTATCTTTATTAATGAAATCAATGCCGTGTATGGATAAAATGTATCTTGCAGTTAAGTAAAGAAATATCACCTTCGTAACATGGTGTGTGTTAGTGTGTAAGTGGGTGTCGTTGTGTGTGTGTGTGTGTGTGTGTGTGTGTGTGTGTGTGTTTATTGTGTGTGTGTGTGTGTGTGTGTGTGTGTGTGTGTGTGTGTGTGAGTGTGTGTGTGTCAGTGTGTTTGTCAGTGTTCCGCCGCCGGGCCGTGTGCGCCAATGTGTGTGGGTGGGTGTGTGTGTGTTTGTGTGTATGTGACTGTGCATGTGTGACAGTGTTTATGCGCGTGTATATGTATGTGTGTGTGTGTATGTGTGTGTGTGTGTGTGTGTGTGTGTGTGTGTGTGTTTTGATAAGCTTCTTCGGCAGTTCACTGAATAATGCTCAGTCTCTCAACCCGAAACAGCTAAATCTAAAGCATATTTGCATTAGTCTGACTTGCACACTAAGTTGTATCATGTTATATGGGGCTTTTTACAGTGATTCGTGAAGGCCGCTTCACTGGTCCATATTGGACCATTTGTGATTTTGTCTGTATTTAATTTTTGCTGAAGGTCTATCATAGCTATTTCACTCTAATTGGGCCTAATGGTTAAACTAAGAGAGAAGGACTACCAACCAAAAAAATGAAACTTCTTCGCAAGAAAACAAGCTAGTTATCAGCAATAAACAAAAAGTGGTCCATATTAGGGGCCCTTTCCCTAGTTCAGCAATGTTACAACTGAAACGCTTGTTTCGTTTCGTTTCGTTTTTGATCCAACATTACTATTCCGGGCTAAATTCCGCTGCTTACTTCTATTGCGAGAAATATGTACACTCATATTCATTGCTGCTGATTAAAACGTCATGAAATAGAGGAAAGCTGAAATATTGACTTATTTAGCCGAAATTATTGCGCACGTTATTTTTTTGATGCCGTCAAATATTGTAAATACAAAATTGCAGGAGCGCGAAAGAACAAAAATGGCGTCCGCTCCAAGCTTTGACGAGCCTTGGTACATCTCTCTTTTGGGATTAGCTGAGAATTTCCGGACATCTAATCCTCCAAACATACGCCTATGTATTCATTGTCTACAGTCGATTTTCAACTTTAGTCCACCGCCTCACATTGAGGCCAGAACGCACCTTCAGCTAGGAAATATTCTAATGACCCACACAAAAAACATCGATCTTGCAAGATCGCACCTGGAAAAGGCGGTAGGTTTGACCAGTTTTCGAGTGTTTTTGGAGAAAACTTAGTATCAAATGGAGCGTATTAGGTAGAGTGTGTCATTCTGTTCAGTTAGTGATCTACAGTTTTATTATAAAGTAATTTGCACATTCCTTATAACTGATAGGCCTACATGTAATCTTTCAAAATTGTCTTTCTCTGTTGCAGTGGACGATCCCATCTGCTGTATCCTTATTGGTCTTGATAAAGGCATTGTCAGGTGATTGATCAAGGCTGATGATGACAATTGAAAACTGTATGTGTTGAACGCATGGCCAGTATGTTACGTTTCCAGTTTTGTATAATCTCCCTACAGCTGAGAGTGAGAATGAGATAGAGGCAGCTTGGAAGATTCGTTGTTAACAGGAACAGTAACACTAAGGTTGGGTTCAAGAATCAAGCAGTCCATCTGTAGAGCATAATTCAAAAGTCAGGGGAGGACGATGCTTGACAGTGTGTGGGCGGAGGGATGGGTGAGGAGTCTCTGTACTAGTAGTCACTGCTATTTAGGCATTTTGCGCAATAACAATTCGAAACAATTAACAATAACATCCAACGTGAATAGTTGTAACTTAAGTTATAATTGTATAATTCAAGAATGAAATGGGTGCTGTAATAATTTGTTACACTGAATAAGTATAGTAGTCCAGCTGAAACCTTGACCCATTGAAACAGATCACCAATACAGATGATGTGCGGTTCGAGTCTGCGAGTAATTTGTCACATCTGTATGAGAAGCAGGTAAGGAGTATGTTTTAGTTGAACTGTGTATCACTGTCTGGCTATGAGTATGAGAAAATGTGATTATTCTAGCTATGTAATGGTCTGTCCATTTGTGTCAATGTACCAAATCAAGGAGATAAAGAAAATATAATTTAAATACAGTGATGGTGTTAATTGTTATTGTTATTTTCTATTATTGTTGCTTTTTTTTCTTTTTCATTCGCATGGTCATTGTTTTGCAGTTCCTGCTAATGCTATTGGCTATCTGTAACTGCTCAACCCTGCTATGGTTACTTTTGGCCCTCCTGCATAATGCTCCTTGGCAAAACTAGAGTTACACCAGTTTTATCTTTGGCTCCATGGCGTTATTCTACTGTGGAATTACTGGGATGACACCGCAACATTATTTCTTCATCTATGAGGGATGTTGCTACAAATTCATACCTATAGGACAAATGTCCTAGCTCTTCAGCATCAATAGGACATTTGACCGCTTTCAGAAATTTCAATAGGACGTCAGAATTTTTTCATTTTCAAGAATGACGCTCGCCGTGTTCCGCCCCCCCCCCCCCCCCCCCCCCCCCGCCTGTTTTTGACCCTAATGTAGCACAGGATGCCGTTGAATAGCCAAACGTGTTCAGCTTTTGTTGAACTTTGGCAGGCTTTATTTTTATTTTTCAGTGGCATAACTCAGTGCGCTTTGTCAAAATGTCTTGAACTGAAAGCAAAAGCAGACGCAAGACTTAGTCAGTGTGAGTTGTCTCCCTTACTCCTAACTTTAATGTGCTGCAAACGGGTGTCACCCAAACGCAAGATCCGCACTGCATAACTTCAGTGCACCTGTATGCGAGAGTGCTTGGTCGCTTTTTGAAAATGTGTATCTTGAAAGGAACATTAACGAATATCGCGCTGTCCAAAGGAATTGAGTTATTATCGGACAATGCCAGCGCTCAGTTGAAAACGATAGGACATCTGACCGCCATGCGGCTATGTGAATCGGACATTTGAGCCTCTTAAACGGTCTATGTCTGATGTCCGACGCCTAATGACATCCCTGCATCTATTCTATCTAACTTCATTCGAAATGTTCAGGGATCACAATGTTGGTCTTCAGTTTCTTAGAAGAAGAGCAAGATTAATACGCACTCCACACACAACCCATGTAAAAGTGAACCGATAATTTGTTTAAATTTGTTTTTTACCATCTATTTTCCGTTTCTAACTATAATTTAATATTTATAAATTATAATTAATATGTCATTATATTCCACTCTGTATCGCAAGTAACACATGTTTCCTTTACTGACATCTACTGATCTAGTTCAAAGCATTTTCGGTTTCCCTCTTCTTTCATTCTTTGTTGTTGTTCTGCCAGTGCAAGGCTGCACTCGAATACATGCCCCCAAAATAAATTATTTCGAGATAAATAAGCATAGCATTGAAATCCAAAATCTGATTCCAATAGCAAAACCATGCAGAGAGAAGCCTCACGTTCATAAAGTGGTGTGGACATTGAAATTATAATGGGCTAGCCGGTATTATCTACTGCCCTTATTTTTCTTCTTCATTGAAATTGAATGGATTTTTTCAGGGCCAGATACAGGTGGCCAAGCCAATTTTACGTCAAGCCATTGAAATGTCTCTACATGCACCCTACTGGCACTGTAGACTGCTGTTTCAGCTCGCTGTAAGTTTTGATATATCATTTCTCTTCCTTGTTCGTTATTGTTTCTGAATGTTGTCGTAGCAAAACAAAAGCTCAGGAGTATCTAAAGACCTCTTGTTCGCTGCTTACTAGATTTCACCTTTTTAATTTTAGTGCATGTTTTTTCCTAGTAAGTTTATGATAAATGTATAAATACATGTTAAATGAGTCTTTTTGAAAAATCTCAGCAACAAAAGGCATCAAGTATAGAGCGTTGTTTGTTATGTCAGACACTGTCATGTGTGACTGTGAGTGTTATTATATGTTATAACAGTAGTGCATACATGTGTTTTCTTGTGTTCCTGTAGCAAATCCATGCATCAGAAAAGGACTTTGTGTCAGCCAAAAGTCTGCTATCAGTGGGAGCTGACTTTGCTGCTGCTGCTCGGTCTGACTACACACGTCTTCTCTTCTTGCTGAGCAAGGGAATGGTTAGTCAACCCCAGCATGTCGTAAGAGGCGACTAACGGATTCTGTTTCTCCTTTTACCCTTGTTAAGTGTTTCTTGTATAGAATATAGTCAATTTTTGTAAAGATTTTAGTCAAGCAGTATGTAAGAAATGTTAAGTCCTTTGTACTGGAAACTTGCATTCTCCCAGTAAGGTAATATATTGTACTATGTTGCAAGCCCCTGGAGCAAATTTTTGATTAGTGCTTTTGTGAACAAGAAACAATTGACAAGTGGCTCTATCTATCCCCTCTTTCCCCGTCACGATATAACCTTCGTGATTGAAAACGACGTTAAACACCAAAGAAAGAAAGAAAGAAAGTTGAGCAGTAGGTAGTATTTTGTTGTGTAACATTTTGCTTTTCCTGTATTTTTGCAGTTGGCTTTGATAGAGCGGGATATGCCGACTGTGTCAGAGTGTATGAGTGTGGCGAGCGGTCTGATTGAGCATTTCAATGGCCCTGTGACCCACAAAGAGTCGCTCAGAGTCTTCTTCCTTGTCTTGCAAGTCTGTCACTTTCTCATGGCGGGACAGGTGAGCTGTTAACTTTGACCTGGTTCTGTCAATGTTTGCTTTTAACCTTTTTCAGAATTTAGACTTTTTTTCGGATGAAAAAAATTAAAAAAACATGATATTTTCCAAATTTACCGTATTTTCAAAGCCTTCGAGATCATTATTGAGATCCCAAGACTGCACAATTTTGCATCAATTTTTAAAAACATTCTAAGGTGGCATTTTTACAATTTCATGTTCCCGTGTCTCAAAGTTAGACGGCTGTGTTAAGTAAGATTGTTAATCAACAACTTTTGTGTATTAATCAGGTTAAGAGCGTGAAGCCTGTGCTGAAGCAACTGCAGCAGAGTATTCAGACCATCACCCAGATGCACACAGAGGATGGTAAGAACGTTGCAGTATTAACAGCATCGCAACCATTTTTCTCGTTTCAAAGTGGCGTAAGCCTCAGGGGTGCTTAAAAAAAAGACAGCCCGCTTGCCAGTGGTGACTGAGAGTGAAAGATATCACTTTTCTGACAGACAACATATTTTTGCATTCTGGATTAGGACTTTCACACTCCGCCAAGTCACACACTTTCTTTCAGCACATTTTGCAAAGCTTTTGCATTTCGGTTAGTGTCAGACTTTATTCTGCATTTTCTTCTATTATTCTCTTTGGTACATTTCCAATGGAGAATTGTATCTAAGTCTTTAGCTGATGGACTGGTCAAAATTCTGCTGAACGAGTGAATCAGAGACCTTTTCGCTGGTGCGGGTTGGAAGTGTGCTTTTTCAGCACCCCTGTGACCTCCCATGCTTCCCTCTCACAATCTCTTTGACTTTGAGTTCAGTATACTACCCAGGCTGCAAAGTGTGCAAGGCATGATCTGTCCCTTACTTGACAGTCAGAATTAGCCATAGGGTTGTCATCTACAATATCTGTGTTTGTGTTTGTTTTGTGTTTAACACAATATGCTTGTCTTGAGTTCCTCTCTTCTGTTTCTACCCATATATATTTCAAATCATGTGGAGTCTTTTTTTTAAATGTTTTTGAATTTGAATTTATTTCATAGAGTTAGTGTGATAATGATATGTAATGCAGTGGACTTTGAGTGTTTGTTTTTAAATGTTTTTTTATGGTTTTTTTTTTTAAAGCATGCAAGTTTGGTTTGATGCTTCTACTTTGTCATTTGTGTCTCAATGACGTGTAAAAAGAATTACCGATACAAATGAACATTCTGACATTTCTTTTTTCACAAACAAGGACTTCTTTCAGGTGACAGCTAAAACAGCGTAGATATCTTGTTTTGTTTGTTGTTTGATTTGTTGTTTACTCCTTTATTTGTCAGCTTTTATGAAGTTACAATTATTGTTGTGCATTTTATCACCTTTTCTAGGAGAAACTCTGTTTGAGGAGGGTGAGTGTGACAGGTTTGGATAGTGGACAAGTCTTTTCGTTTCATGAAATTCTTCTTGGTGGACCTCTCTTCTGTCTGAACTTCTCCTGACACTTCGGAAGTAAATTTTAACATCATGTAGACACAACTACCCGGTAAAAGTGGAGAAACCAAAGAAAACCAGAACTTCGCTGAAGAGAGTGGGCTTATTACAATTTTTTTTTTTTTTTTTCATCATAGTTTGCAGTGGGCCAGACTGATTTTAAAAGATTACACATGGTAGAAATGATATTGCTGTGCGCAGACAGCTTAAACTGAAAAAATTTCTTTGAATGTTTTGATAAATCAGGCATGGGAATTGTCCGCCGAATTTTTTTTTTGTTCCGCCGAAAAAGCAAAAGTGTCCGCCGAAAAAATAAAGGGGGGAGGCACACAAAAAAAGCACCGGTTACTTTTGCCTTTGCGCAAAAGCCCGCGAAAACTTTCCGTACTTTGTTCCCGCACTGCTACCACCCGCCTCAGTTACTTGAACTTTTATGTTTGAAAGTAAACCAGATTGCACAGATTGTGTTACAAGTTACATTTTCCTGTTTGTCTCAACAGATCAATTTTTTTTTAAATTTAAACCATATAATACATGTATATATTTTTTTTCTTCAAAAAAGCAAAAATTGGTACAGTACTAAAAACTCTGATTCTAAAAACAGAATTTAATGGCAAACTTGGAGCTCAGATGACACCAGATTGCACCATCTGGGTTCTTGGGAGAATTTTTTTTTCCGGGGGGAGAATTTTTTTCCCCCGGACCCCCCTAGTAAGGCTAGGCGCTTCGCGCCGTCGACTTGACGCTTCGCGTCTTCAGTTATAAATTTTCAGCCTTTTTTACAATTTTCAATTCCCATGCCTGATAAATGTGGATCAAATTTTTTTATTTACAAGTTCTTAATGATTGAGACTGATAGAGAAAATATCGCAAGAGTAGCTCTACATTCCGAGTATCTCATAATCATATTTAACATATTTTCAGAGACTCCCATGTGAATTTTTTTTCTGGTTTGTTTCTGTATGCTTTTATTAATGATGATCCTTTAGATAGTGGTACATAAATGTAATCCACATAAATGATATTTGAGAGACTTTTAATCTGTAGTAACTTCTGTCACTTTGTCTGCTTCTGTTGCTATTTCTCTAAGTTGTACAGTTCTATTCCCCCTTTTTACATTTAGTCAAGGTTTTGACTAAATGTTTTAACATAGAGGGGGGAATCGAGACTAGGGTCGTGGTGTATGTGTGTCTGTGTGTGTGTGTGTAGAGCGATTCAGAGTAAACTACTGGACCGATCTTTATGAAATTTTTCATGAGAGTTCATGGGTATGATATTCCCAGACTTTTTTTTCATTTTTTCGATAAATGTCTTTGATGACGTCATATCCGGCATTTTGTAAAAGTTGAGGCGGTACTGTCACACCCTCATTTTTTAATCAAATTGATCGACATTTTGGCCAAGCAATCTTCGACGAAGGCCGGACTTTAGGATTGCATTTCAGCTTGGAGGCTTAAAAATTAATTAATGACTTTGGTCATTAAAAATCTGAAAATTGTAATTAAAATTATTTTTTTATAAAACGATCCAAAATTACGTTTATCGTATTCTTCATCATTTTCTGATTCCAAAAATATATAAGTATGTTATATTCGGATTAAAATCATGCTCTGAAAATTAAAAATATAAAAATTATGATTAAAATTAAATTTCCTAAATCGATTTAAAAACAATTTCATCTTATTCCTTGTCCGTTCCTGATTCCAAAAACATATAGATATGATATGTTTGGATTAAAAACACATTCAGAGAGTTAAAAAGAATAGAGATATAGAAAAGCGTGCTATCCTCCTCAGCGCAACCGCTACCGCGCTTTTCTGGATTGTTAATTTCACTGCCTTTGCCACGAGCGGTGGACAGACGATGCTACGAGTGTACGGTCTTGCGGAAAAAATGCAATGCGTTCAGTTTCATTCTGTGAGTTCGACTGAGCTTGACTAAATGTTGTATTTTCGCCTTACGCGACTTGTTTTATATTATATAAATGTTTGTTGTGTTTCTTGAGTTTTTTTCATATTCTTTTCGTAGTTTTTGTTTCTTTGTTAATGTTATTACTTTCATTTCTTTTTAAAAATCGTTTAATTAATTTTGTATCATCACTTCAGTGTTCTAATTCTAGAACTAGATAATGAGTGTGTCATTGATATTGTATTCATAATAGCATGCACTAGAGGTAAAACCATTGTAATGTGCACTCGGGAAACAGCTTTATTTTCATTGGCACCTGTTTTAGAATCCTAGCAGTCTGTTTGATAATAGAAATACTGTTTGATAATAGAAATACGTTGAGTTAATATTTGCCTGAGTGTATGGAGACTTTGAATTGGGAGAGGGAGGTGAGGATGTATGTACAGAGGGTGCCATAAGTATTGCATACTCAAGCCCAAGGGCGGAAAACTGCATAATCACATTTGGAATGTCGCACAAAACAGCACTTTGTCAAAAGGCTTCCATGGTGACACTTCTTCCCAGAGATTTACAACGATTGTCTGTCAATTTTTCACTGCATGCTTGGGAGTTTAGAAAGTGGCCAGGAACGGTAAAAAGTTGACAGTTGGGTAGAAAGAACTTAGTGGACAGGCAAGAAAAGCTAAATATTGTCATTCACGGATATCAACTGTGTCTGGAGAAACCAAGGCAATATTTTGTTATATATATTTAACCATCTGAGTTGCAAAAGAGAGCGAAAAACAATCCTTGTTTTAGTAAGTCCTCGGTAAAATTTTCATTCACCCATGTAGACTTAATTATGAATTTGGCCTGTGTGACCTATTAAAAAATTAATGATCAGGTTTTTATTGACCCTTGTCTAATTTAAAAGTTATTGTGGGGTCATGCTTAGCTTAAAAAAAAAGGGGGGAAAATATTTTATGCAAATTAGGTTTGCTGTTTACTTGTTTTGCCAAAACCAGTAAGTGCTGTCTCAGTTGACAGCTTTTGGCCAGTCATGGTGAAGACTGATCCAGCATGTTCAGTGAATGTTTTCCTATCACGTTCAGCGACTTTTAAACAAATTGAAATGTTGTTTTGCCTTCAGTATCTTTGTCACTTTAAAAAGCTGCCCTTGTGTCCTGGATTTGTGGTTCATTATGCATGTTGTACAGTGAAATTAGATGTGAGTTTCTCTTGTTGTTGTGATGGTTGTTGCATATGCGCATGGAAAGGTCACTGTGTGTGATGGGAGGTGATGTTAGTGATACATGTAGAATGTTGTGATATTGTCCCTCTGGGATTATAGTTTAAAGCCATATGTACTCGATGACTATACACGCTAATTGCTTTACCAACAGCTGGAGACATGCTAAATTAAGTTCCCTGCAAAATATTGTGGTCTAGGACCCCTTCAATGTTGAGATATGTTAATTTTCATTTTGATCTGGATCGTCCTATTTATAGATTTGCCAACAGAGGTAGCGTTGACGCAAGGGAAATAACTCCGCGTCTTTGTTTACATCCATAGTTTTTGAGACTCTAAAACAAGCTGTAATGCATGTATATGGTCCGCGCATGGCGACATATCGTCATTACATGGTCTTATGGTGCGTTTGACATCGATTATGGGCAAACTACACTTTGTAAACACGGGAGCGCGTACATATGCCTTTAAGGGGAGTGCAGATTTTAGTGACATTAACTGTTTATTGTCATGATTGTTTTGTGGATAAATGGCAGTTGAGTGTATGTCTTCTTTGTTTGTTTCTTTCTTGTTTTTCTGAGTGTGCGCTTTGTTGTTATTTTTGTTTTGGCTACACTCAGAAATCTTTCTGTTGAAAAACAAAATCAAAGGAGCATTATGTGTGCATCTGTTCCTGAGGCTAATTCTTGATGTGTGCATGAAAGTCTAGGGCAATGCACTGTGTAAAATTAGATTTTAGATTAAATTTTCCTGCAGTCTTCTTATTTTTTTTTATTTTTTATTATTTACTATTGCGATGAGTTTGTGATGTTTTCCTGTTGACCACTAGATGTGCACAGAATCTGCAGTCTTTTTGATTCTATTTAGCAACAAAACTGAATTGTGGTTTTTTTTCTGTGACCAGAGCCTCCAGTGGTAACTGGCAATCCTGTGGACCAGTTCCAGTGGCTGCCCAAAGAACACATGTGTGTTCTTGTGTATCTGGTTAGGAGTGCTTCCTTACTTCCTTCATCAATTCATGTTGTTGAATCTGAAACTCAAACGTGTCACCTTCTTAGGTTTCGGCACACACTTACTTTCATTGGCAGCATTGAAGCATGGTTTAGATGGTTAGAATATAGAAGTATGATTCAAAATCTAAAACAGATTAAAAAAAACCAGAAGTATAAATCTATGATTTCTAAAACAGATAAAAATAAAAAAACAGAAGTATGAATCTATGATTAAGTTTTCAGAAAACTGAGCAGTATCGGGTGAGGGCAGGGATAATGTGAAAGAGAGTTTGTTGCCATCCTCTTTGTCTTCCTCTTTGTCTTCCTGGGTGGTTTAGGGTCAGAAACTGCGTCTTCAGCCTCCCTCAGAATGTTATAGTAGTTTGGGAGGCTGAAGACGCAGTTTCTGACTTCAAATTTGATGCTAGAGATTGACAAGCAATGCATTTTTTTTATACACTCAGTGATTTTGATTAATCTTCGACATGTCCGAACCTACTAGAATTTCTCCTGAAAGTCAAGATTATTCTGTGGAGTTTTAACTGACCTGGCTTGCTGGCGTTTGTGAAGACATGGAAATGATCTGTCTTTGAAGTTGTGAGCGAGTTATGGGATGTGCTAATTAATATTGATAACGGTTTTCTCTGTTGGTGGTTACCGAGATGATCAGTTGGAGAAATTGAGGTATGCATGTTTTTAGACAAATTTTAAGCCTGTGATCGTTACAGGTTTAAAAAAAAAAATAAAAAAAATCTGTTGTTAAAAGATTGTCAAAGATGATAAATTGAAAAAGATTGAGTGATGATGCATGTTGTAAGACAAGTTCTAAGCCAGTTATGTGATTGTTTTTTGCTGTTACAGGTTACAGTTATGCACTCTATGCAAGCAGGCTACATGGACAAGGCACAGAAGTACACAGACAAGGCCCTCATGCAGATAGAAAAGTTGAAAAGTGAGTCACATTCATGGCTTTGTGTTGGATGCCATGGTCAGCAATGGGGCATTTTAAGCAGTGGGTTACCATGTTCAACATTGTGGTGCACTTTCAGTAATGTGAAATTATTTGAGTAATCTGCAGATTCCTACACATTTTGTGACAATGTGATGAAACTAGACTTGTGGTTTTGGAATGACAGCAGCACATAACAGGAAAACTAAGTTTGCATTATTATCTTTGAGCTTCAGAGCTCATCTGTCTGCTTCAGAGAATGTCTTGAAGTGTGTAATGAACAAAGTGTTTTATTGATTGAGATGCTTGTATTTGCAGTGTTGGACACGCACCCGTTGCTGTTGACGTTTCAGCTGATGCTGTTGGAACACATCATCATGTGCAGACTTATCATGGGCCACAAGTCTGTCGCCATTCAAGAGGTTGAACTTTTATTGTTTGCTGTGGTTTACTTGTGTGGTTTGTTTTGTTGTTGTGGTTGCAATTGCTGGTACATTTTTATGCCCCTAAAAAGTACAGCAGTCCCTCTCATGAACGGACACCCTTGGGCCATAGCAAAACTGTCTGTACATTGCAGGTGTGCGGTCACGGGAGGGGTGACCACACCACCCCCTCCCCCATACACTCACACAGAGACACACAAACAACAGGATTGAGTCTATGCTGATCACTTCTTGTGGCTACTAAACAATAACAATAAACTCCTAATACTTCTTTAAACGTTTTGTAAAAATGATTTGTATGAAAAGTGTTGAAAAGAAATAAATCCTCAAGGCAGTGAACACACTCACCATGCACTGACATACGAAAGCAGCCACACAAACACAGCACAGAGGAGCGTGTGCAGATACTTTGCAAGAATAAGCTTGAAAACCAGTTTGAATAAATAGCAGCAGATAGAGCTGCATGTCATAATCATGTAATTTATTTTCTTCTTGTCTGGCTTTATTGACTGCATGCCGATCATGTGGCATGGCAGTGACTTTTCACTCTTCAGTCGGAAATACACTGTACATAACACAGCTCCCACTCTCCCTCACTAATGCCTACCCCAAGCCGTGACAACTGATGCTTGAAAATTGTGTGGAAGAGTACACCTCTCTATTTCTCTCCAATGCTCTTCCTGCTGACATGCAGTGACACGGGACACCCCACAGAGTTTAGCCAGCTACCCCTCCACCCCCACCCCCCCCCCCTCACTCTCTCACTCCCTCCAGCCATGTACTGTTTGGGGCTGTGGCCAGAGAGGCCAGCTGCACTGTTCACTCAGAGCAAAACCAGTTGACTGTGTCGTAACTTTTGACAAAGCAAGACAACTGAAGGGTTCACAGATTAGGCAACCGACTCACTGGTCAAGGCTGAGGGGAAACAAGAGTATCTTGTCAATGAAAGAGGTTACACACAGACACACGATGCTGAGAACAGTGGCCGGTTTTTCACTCTCTTTCGCTCAGGACCTTCATCGACTGTGGTTTCTGTTGTTTACGTCCAACAGACAAGAATAAAGAGCACAATGCAGTTTCATGTTGGCATCTTCGCATGTACTCCACTCCTGACCAAAACTACCCCCCCTCCTGATGGGTACACGTGCACTCAAGTTATCAGTGACTGTCATCACGCCATTGCGGCTGTGATCTTTGTACTAAGAGCCGGACTGCTCTGTTATCGATTTTGTTGTGGTGAAAATTTGACGATGATCTGTCTATTGGAGGTATAACCTGCTGTTGGGACCGAAAATGAGTGTCCGCATCCACGTTTTGCAGGTGTCCGTTTAAGGGGGGGCAAATATAGAAGGAAAACACTCCGTGCCGAGCAAATGTGTCCGTACATGTCAGGTGTCCGCTCACGCCGGGGGCTGTACATTGCAGGGACTGCTGTAGTTATGACACGTTCATTAGTACCGGCGTCACTGGTTCTTTCTTCTTTGTTTAATATAATTTATACTGAATATCTTTTGCATTTATAGCTTGATGCTATTCCGCCGAAAGAAATAGATGCCACCGCTGCTTGTTTTATTTTAGATGCTCATGGATTTATTATGAGTTATTTCTAATATGCTGACTTAGCAAATGATAACTAGACATGTCGAGAAAAAAGATATCAAGCATGAGCCTTTTAGGCGAATGCTGATATCGTTTGTGAGACATGTCTGTTATCATTTGCTAACAGTCAGCATATTAGAAATAACAGTTTTATTACCGTTTAATTCGACCAAAAGAAATTTCGAAGCAACCCCGCGAATTAGACAGAACAGCCTGCAATGGGAACTTGAGCGCTTCTACCTGATTATGCCTGTCAGTCAAAGAATTCTCGTGACCTGAGTCAGCCAATCAGAGTAACACACCTGACGTGATGAATATTCACAGGTCAAATGCCTTTGACACACAACAATCTCACAAGATAAACCATGTTGAACATGCGTTTCGGTTGCTTCGCTTTTTCTCGTTGAACAGAGAGCGACAGATTTAGAACCGACTCCAGACGGATGGGAAATGACGTAAAGATACATTTGATGTAAAGCGAGTGGCGCAATTTCACTTGATTTTTCCGAACTTTGATCATTATTTTAGATTTCAAGTGAGCGGTCGGCAATGCACACTCAGACGATGGGCGGTGCCTTGCTGTTCCGTTACGCACCCTTGGTCTTTTGGACGTCCATCAGTCCGCATACAAGAAAAATCATAGCACAGAAACCGCTCTTCTTTACGTAACTGACAAGCTGCTGACCAGTGCTGACAACAAGGAAGTGTCTGTGCTCGCACTCTTGGACCTCTCGGCGGCATTTGACACCATCGACCACGACGTCCTCCTAAAGAGACTACAGTTCACGTTTGGAATTGCCGACAAAGCCTTCCAGTGGTTCGTGTCATATCTCTCTGAACGCTTTCAAAGAGTACAAATAGGTCAAAAAGAATCATCCCCTGTTCCCCTGAAGCACGGAGTACCTCAGGGCTCTGTTCTAGGCCCGGTTCTGTTTACACTATACACACAGGACCTATCTGACGTCATCTCGAGGCATGGCTGCGAACACCACAAGTATGCCGACGACACCCAAATAGAGGATTCTGCTCCCCCCAGTGATTTTCCAAAAGTGGTTAAAAACACTGAGCGCTGCATTGAGTCAGTTAAAGACTGGATGATAGACAATAAACTTAAGCTGAATGACTCAAAAACTGAGGTGATGCTGTCAGGCTCAAGGCATGCTTTAAATCAGATTGACTGTACTTCCCTGACAATAGGCGACACTCAGATTGTCTCCCAAACCGCTGTTAAGGACCTAGGCGTGTACCTGGACTCTGCTCTGACAATGCAAAAACACATTAGTTTTGTTTGTAAATGTGCCTTTTTTGAGTTGCGCAAGATTTCCTCTGTCAGATCATTCCTGACACTCCAAGCCACTATTCAACTTGTCTCCTCTCTGATCCTGAGTCGACTTGACTACTGCAACTCATTGCTTGCCGGCCTCCCCACTGAAGAACTTGATCGCTTACAGAGAGTCCAGAACAGTGCTGCTAGGCTCATTCTGCAGAAGTCTAAGAAAGACCATGTCACTCCCCTACTTACCACCCTTCACTGGCTTCCTATGAAGTATAGAATCGAGTACAAGCTGGCTCTGTTAGGGTACCGCTGTTTTGAGAAATCACTTCCCCCCTATTTGTCCCATTCCCTCAGTATCTACGAGCCATCCCGTTCTCTCAGATCCTCCTCTGAAAAACTCCTTCGCATCCCCAAAACCAGGACCAAGACCTTTGGTGAAAGAACCTTTAGGTACCAGATTCCGACCGTCTGGAACTCGCTTCCAAGTTCTATCCGTGACTCCAGCAGCCTTTCCTCCTTCAAAACACAACTCAAAACATACCTGTTTCGTAAAGCCTTTGCTTAGCCTGAGTAGACTCTCCACAACTCTATTCTGTTTTGGAACTCTCTACCCTGTATGTGCTTTATGGTCTATTTGTCAATGGTATCTTTGTGTGTGCGCGTGCGTGCGTGCGTGTGTGTGTGTGTGTGTGTGTGTGTGTGTGTTTACTTTTAACATTGTACGCTAAGTTTTGCTTAGTGCTTGGGATCTTGGTGTTATGTCTCAGTTAAATGTATGCTTTGTATGCTTGTTGATTTGTGCTAGTTTAGTCTATAATGAATTTGTAAGGCGCCTGGAGCCAATTGATGGGACTCGCGCTATAGAAAAGTTATTTATTAGTATTATTATTATTATTACCCACCGACAAAACTCGCTTTTTGGTATTTTTTTAGATAAAGAGAGTATTACCTGACAGCATTTGAAGTGTCATTCTTTAGAATAAATCACTCTGATATTGTTGAATTACATTTTTACTTTGTCTTGTTAATTTTTAGCGTGATAAACTCCCCCCGCGGGTTAGGGGGAAGAATTTACCCGATGCTCCCCAGCATGTCGTAGGAGGCGACTAATGGATTCTGTTTCTCTTTTTACTTTTGTTAAGTGTTTCTTGTATAGAGTGTGGTCAATTTTTGTAAGGATTTTGGTCAGGCAGTATGTGAGAGATGTTAAGTCCTTTGTACTGGAAACTTGCATTCTCCCAGTAGGGTAATACATTGTACTACGTTGCAAGCCCCTGGAGCAAATTTTTGATTAGTGCTTTTGTGAACAAGAAACAATTGACAAGTGGCTCTATCCCATCTCCCCCCTTTCCCCGTCGCGACATAACCTTCGTGGTTGAAAACGACGTTAAACACCAAATAAAGAAAGAAAAGTAAAGCGTAATAAACAAAAAGGGTCCCTGCCTGAACGTTATAACATTTAGAGGGTCACCTAGAATCCGTCCTGATTGGTCAAAAAGCCATATGGGGCACTGAATTGGTAATAATATGTCAGAACAATACTCCGTCAATAGGCTGCAGACAGTTAACATTGTTCCCTGCGTGACTAGCAACACTTCTGCATGATTTGAACGCAGTCATGGTGCAAACATTCTGATGAGCCTTACTGCTTACCAGGCTTTTTTTTCCTGAGGGTACTTGATCAAGTTCATTAATTCTAGAGCATTGTCCCTAGTGCATAAAATCAGTTCTTGTTGAAGGAGTTCTAATTTGATTGATTTTGTCAGTAAAAAAATCTTTTTTTCAATTGCCAAGAACAGAAAATTCAGTCTTTTGAAACTGTGGCAGGGAGTTCGTATTACCTTCGAAGCCTGGTTTTGTGAAGAATGGCTCTTTACTTTTGGTGTTCCAACTCTCGGCATATCGACTTACTAAGTTTGTGCGTGTTTGTTGTGCAGATATTTCAAGCGTGCCATGTGTGTCAGCACCAGCCGCGTCTTTTCGCCATGCATAGTGCTCAGATTCACACGCTCATCGTAAGTTTTGTTCGTTCTGTCGCTTCTTCATTGATGTCTTTTCGTTATAATGTTCTACCTCTGAGTCTCAAAGGTAATGCCGAAAATTGTGCAGAAAGCTGCTCTGTGATAAAAAGTGTTCCATTTAAATTCAGTTGGCTGAGTCTCAGAATAACTGGAATTGGATTGGAGTGTTTTTGAAGGTGTGTCTGTTACCTTAAATTTCCTCTATCACTAAATGAGCATGGCTGTGCTGTGACCTGTGTACAGTCCAGGTAGCATATAGCTGCTGTGTTTGATTTCAGTATAAAAGTTTCAGAAAATTCCAAGAGGTTAATTTGTTCAGTGGTTCGTACTTGTTTTGGGGGTGGTTTTTGACTCACATGCGAAGCAAAAGTGAGTCTATGTACTCACCCGAGTCGTCCGTCCGTCCGTCCGTCCCGGCGTCCGTCCGGAAAACTTTAACGTTGGATATTTCTTGGACACTATTCAGTCTATCAGTACCAAATTTGGCAAGATGGTGTATGATGACAAGGCCCCAAAAAACATACATAGCATCTTGACCTTGCGTCAAGGTCGCAGGGGCCATAAATGTTGTCTAAAAAACAGCTATTTTTCACATTTTTCCCATTTTCTCTGAAGTTTTTGAGATTTAATACCTCACCTATATATGATATATAGGGCAAAGTAAGCCCCATCTTTTGATACCAGTTTGGTTTACCTTGCTTCAAGGTCAAGGTCACAGGAGCTCTTCAAAGTTGGATTGTATACATATTTTGAAGTGACCTTGACCCTGAACTATGGAAGATAACTGTTTCAAACTTAAAAATTATGTGGGGCACATGTTATGCTTTCATCATGAGACACATTTGGTCACATATGATCATGGTCAAGGTCACTTTGACCCTTATGAAATGTGACCAAAATAAGGTAGTGAACCACTAAAAGTGACCATATCTCATGGTAGAAAGAGCCAACAAGTACCATTGTACTTACTATGTCTTGAATTAACAGCTTTGTGTTGCATGACCTTGGATGACCTTGACCTTGGGTCAAGGTCACATGTATTTTGGTAGGAAAAATGTGTAAAGCAGTTCTTAGTGTATGATGTCATTGCTAGGTTTAGCTGAAGGTCAAGGTCATGTAAAGGTCAAGCATGTGAGTCGTATGGGCTTTGCCCTTCTTGTTGTGTGTGCTGTTGCATACTCAACTCAACTCAACTCAACTCAAATTTTATTGGCTTCAATTTCCACATAGAAGAATTTGTCTTGCGCTTGGGATTAAGACATAGGCAGAAAGTAAGAGTATAACATATAAAAACAGCATTCATACTTCACTGAAGTGACTGACACTTTCTTTTATGTGGAGACAGTTTATGAAACAGAGTGGTTCGGGTGATTTTGTTACTTGATTATTTACCTGATGAAGCTTTTATAAGCGAAAATTTGTATTATTGTGCTGTCCTTGTATCGGTGAGTACAGAATTCATTTGTTTTTTTACTTTAATTATTTATTTAAAAAGTGGTGTATCTGTGACGATATGCAGTGAATGTTTTGCAGGGTCTATATGCAATGTCCATGAACTGTATGGAGGCAGCAGAAGCACAGTTCAAAACTGCCCTGGAGGCAAATAAGGTGAGAGCACACAGTATTTGGGATCCTTTTTTTTCAGTCAAAGATGGTTTTCCTGTATTTCGTCTTTTTTAATTTTAGCCTGTAATTTTTAAAATGCCGGTATTGTAATGCTTTAAAGTTTTACTGACTTTTAAAGCAGTAAGTCAAAGTGTGACATTAGAGAATGTTCTGCTACTTTGAGGTTTTGTAATGTTTTGTTCTTTCTATTTTTCGCACGTTGTGTGTGTTTCAAACAAGTTTACAGCGGGCTGTGATGATAGGGCTGGGACTCTTTACTTTGACACGTGTAACTTGCATCTACAGACAAGTATAATCTACCTGTACTGATGTGCCGTATACCTGTTCTGAGAGGTGTCAGTATCTTGTAGGATCAGATTTTGTTCACCTTCTTATTTTCCTGTTCAGGTAAAGCATCTTGTAAATAGATCAGAACACAAAAGATCTGTCCTGGCTTTTAATTGCAATAAGAACAGGCATGGGAATTGTCCGCCATAAGGCAAATTTCCGCCAAATTTGTTTTTGTTCCACCGAGAAAGCAAAAGTGTCCGCCGAAAAAATAAACAGGGGAGGCAAAAATGGTTCTGAAAACTGAATTTAATGGCAAACTTAGAGCTCAGATGACAGCAAATTGCACAATTTGGGTTCTTTGGAGAACATTTTTTCCGGGGGGGCATGATGCCCCCGGACCCCCTAGTCGCTTCGCGCCGTCAACTTTGATATTACTTACAAAATTTCAGCCTTTTTTTACTTTTTTCAATTCCCATGCCTGAAGAACCATGTAAGCTGTAGAGTGTTAATAGGTGTCCAAGCAGAAGCATGCACTTATCCCATGTAATAGCCCAGACAGATCTGTTGTGGTTTACACAAGGAGGAAGGAAATTTTAACCCGAAATGTTAGCTGTTGAGCGTTGTTGAAAATTGTGTGGTGTTGCTTACCTGCTGCCTGTGTTGCAGAGCTCCGAGAGCGACTTGTCCAGCTTCATCAACCTCAACCTGGCTATCGTCTACCTGCGTATGAACCGACAGAACGACCTTATGCGACTGGTGGAGTTCATTGAACCAGAATCTTTTCACTCACAGTCAGTTCGTTTGTGATATATCTTGCCATTTTAACCCGGATGTTTCTTCAGACATATACATACTCGGGGACGTGCGTATGCACAAAGAAAGTTGCTGAACCTATATTCTTCTATCTACAGCATGGTTTCTGTTGGTATTAGGGCACATGTACATGTAAGCAGCTCTGCCTTAAAAGCAAGCAAGATCAGTGTTGTCTCGTCAGCTTTGGGGATGGATGGATGGATATTTGTAAAAAACAAAACAAAAAAACAATGTTAACAAAAACAACATTTCACGTAATCAAAACAAAAGCCTATAAACAATACAACAACAGCTTTGGGGAATGGGAAAGAAGGGGAGTAGGCAGCAACAATGACCAAGGGCCATGTGTGTGTGTTGAATTTTGATTGATCTGGTGTGGAATACTGGGATGGGTAAGTTAATTGTTTTTAAATACTTGCCAGCAACTTTTCATAATTTTGATGTTCTTGCGAGGTTTTTTTGTTGACAATGGCGTGAGTGTAACCTGAATTGTAAGGGATTTCTTTTGCATGTACTTAGTTGAATAAAACACTACATATTGTCATTTTGTGTCGCCAGCTCTCACAGTCTGAAGGCAGCAGCGTTCTTTGTCAAGGGATTGCAGTCTTTCTTCCAAGCAAACTACTCAGATGCCAAGTAAGTAAAGCATGAGTTTTTGCAGTGAGAACTCTTACACCTTACGCTCTTTTCTCTGCAGTGAAGGGAGGTAAGGCAAACGCTGTGACGGGAGCACATGTTGTTTTTATGGACTTCCAACAAATATTTCCAGTTGTGGAAAGATTTTTGCTGGCGTAATGGCCTGAAAATATTGTCACCATAGGGTAGTTTCTTGAACAGCTTTTAAGTGATTTGTTCTGTATATTTTAAAGTGTTTATGGTTTCTTGTTTTTGTTGTTTACAGGCGCTTCCTCAGGGAGACATTAAAAATGGCAAACGCAGAAGACGTCAATCGGTTGACATCGTGTTCTCTGGTTCTTCTGGGGCATATTTTCCTCTCCCTTGGAAACAACCAGGTTTGTGGAAAGAGACAAAATTATTTTTATTTTTGTTTATATTGTTTTGAAAAATAAAAATAAATGTGAAGTGAAATTTGGCTTTTTGCCCAATCCCCACACTCTTGTGAAACGACTCATGACTTGAGATTGTAGGCTGATGTTTTGGAGTGTGTGTGAGTGTGCGTTTTCATGCATTTGTGTCTGCCTGTGTTTGTATCTGCCTCTGTGTGTGTGTGTTTGTCTGTGCAGGAGGGCAATGAAGCTCTAGGCTGATGATTTGTTCTGTTTCTGTAATTGTAGAGTGTGCGTCTATGTGTTCATGCATTCGTGTCTGCCTGTGTTTGTATCTGCCTCTGTGTGTATGTTTGTGTTTGTCTGTGCAGGAGGGCAATGAAGCTCTAGGCTGATGTTTTGTTCTGTTTCTGTAATTGTGGAGTGTGCGTCTATGTTTTCATGCATTCGTGTCTGCCTGTGTTTGTATCTGCCTCTGTGTGTATGTTTGTGTTTGTCTGTGCAGGAGGGCAATGAAGCTCTAGGCTGATGTTTTGTTCTGTTTCTGTAATTGTGCAGTATGCGTGTGTGTTTTTATGTCTGCGTGTGTTTGTATCTGCCTCTATATGCATGTTTGCGTGTGTGTGTGTGCAGGAGGCAATGAACCTGGTGACGCCAGCCATGCAGCTGGCGGGTAAGATCCCCGACGTACACGTTCAGCTGTGGGCCTCCTCCCTCCTCAAAGGTAACGAACCCTGTCACAACTGTGTGTTTATTTTACCCGCTTTGAGTGGGACAGAATCAGCACATGATCTGAGTTGCGTAAATGAGGCCTGAGAACAACACTGCATGATAGGTCATTTGACGGGTACAGCGTACAAGCAGTGGGTCACTTTGAAATCGTTGGGCCAGTCTGTTCCATTCTTTAATGGCATGTTAACAAATTAATGGGTCACTTGACCAACTTCTTTTCTGGTCATGACTGGTCATTTGAAATGTTAGTGCCTGAGTGGGTGATGACTTGATGTCTGATGTACATCAAGTCATCACCCACTCAGGCGATTTTGATGTTTTTGAGCCTTAGACTAAGTAAATCATTCTCCATGAGATATATTCTCTAAAATACGATGGACAATACATGATTTAACATTCTTTTTATCTTTCTATCCATAGCAGGTACAAACATAAACATTCATCAGTTTTGGCCTTCTGCTGCAAAGCTGTCTGAAATGGGTTACACCAAAATTCTGTGACACCTCCAAAATGCACAGATGGAGATAGTTTGTGGCACCATTTTGGGTTTGCGCAAACAATGTCTTTGGGTACAGAGTATTAGGGAAGATGCAACCACAGTGTCTGCATCAAACATAGGACAAGTAGACGTTGTGAATGTGATACCAGACAGGATGTTTAGGACCTCTATCAGTGGAATACATGTGTGAATGGTCAACTCTCCCAAGAGAACCATAATGAAGAGAGAGAGGAAAAGAGTACATTCTATGAGCTTCCCCCTCGCTCCTGAATGCCAGAACCAAAGTGAACTGTACTGGTTGTGGTTTTTATATTTAGTCAAGTTTTGACTAAATATTTTAACATCGAGGGGGAATCGAAACGAGGGTCGTGGTGTATGTGCGTGTGTGTGTGTGTCTGTGTCTGTGTGTGTGTGTGTGTGTGTGTGTGTAGAGCGATTCAGACTAAACTACTGGACCGATCTTTATGAAATTTGACATGAGAGTTCCTGGGTATGAAATCCCCGAACGTTTTTTTCATTTTTTTGATAAATGTCTTTGATGACGTCATATCCGGCTTTTCGTGAAAGTTGAGGCGGCACTGTCACGCCCTCATTTTTCAACCAAATTGGTTGAAATTTTGGTCAAGTAATCTTCGACGAAGCCCGGACTTCGGTATTGCATTTCAGCTTGGTGGCTTAAAAATTAATTAATGAATTTGGTCATTAAAAATCTGAAAATTGTAAAAAAAATTAAAAATTTATAAAACGATCCAAATTTACGTTTATCTTATTCTCCATCATTTGTTGATTCCAAAAACATATAAATATGTTATATTCGGATTAAAAACAAGCTCTGAAAATTAAATATATAAAAATTATTATCAAAATTATTTTTTCGAAATCAATTTAAAAACACTTTCATCTTATTCCTTGTCGGTTCCTGATTCCAAAAACATATAGATATGATATGTTTGGATTAAAAACACGCTCAGAAAGTTAAAACAAAGAGAGGTACAGAAAAGCGTGCTATCCTTCTTAGCGCAACTACCTACCCCGCTCTTCTTGTCACTTTCACTGCCTTTGCCATGAGCGGTGGACTGACGATGCTACGAGTATACGGTCTTGCTGAAAAATGGCATTGCGTTCAGTTTCATTCTGTGAGTTCGACAGCTACTTGACTAAATATTGTATTTTCGCCTTACGCGACTTGTTTTGCTTATTGATGGCATTATTTGGGGCATTTTCATTCTTCTTTCTTCTTATTTCTTTTGAACTAGTAAAACACTTATCTCTGGTAGTTCTTCACGACTTCAGGAAAGCAATGGGGAGGCAAATGAGTATGGCAGATGCTGAATTTCTGAATTCTTTCCTGTGTGTGTTTCAGACTTGTACCGACTTGTTGGCGACACAGTGAATGAAGCAGAGGGCTACCGAATGCACACTACATTCTCCCAGTCGTTGTTAAAAGATCATTTTCAGTCGTCGCAGCTACAAGAACATGGGCTTATTCAGGTACTGTTGTTATTGTCAGTTTTCAATCAGCTTCCCCGACTTTTTCAGAGACTTATTCACACAAATGTTTGCCAGCTTCTGTTCTCAGTGATGCTTTGCGTTTTGTTTCTTGTCTTTTTGTGGGTGTGTGTCCAGTCCATTTGGTGAATCAGAGACATCCGTGATAGTTTGATGTTCGGATAGAAAAAAAGATCTGTTAGCTCTAGACTATATTAACAGGAGAAGAGGTCTTTATAGAGCTTCACAAATAAGAAATAACCTGCATTTCTGGACATTTATTCTGTTTGGACGTAAGGTGATGTAGCTTATTTGCTAGCTCTTTGTCAATGCCGATTTGGAAAAAAGTGGTTGAGTTAAAGGTTGGTATGAAAGCTTTAATTTTTTTAAGTGTTGGTGTGGTTGGTGCTTGATTTCAAATTAAGATTGAAACGCTGCTTCATTTCACTTTGTTGTGTGGGTACTGTGCAGTGGACGAGCGGGCCCTGTCCTTTCCACCTGAACACGTCAGGCGGTGCCAGCAACATGTTGTGACACAGCCAGCCAGCCAGCCAGTGAGGTGCCTCACACGTGAAGTAACAGAGACTAGCAGGACATGGTGTCCGCCTGCATCAGGGAGATGCCACATTGAAAGGCAGCAGCTCATCTCTCAGAGTGCATAGCGTCTCCCCCCCCCCCCCCCCCTCCCACCCTCCCATGATGGTGAAGACATTTCCGCTCGCAGGGATCTATGTGTGAGATGATGGCATCACACCCCCTAGTTTTGGAGAGACTTGTGAGTGAACACTGACACTTGTTTGCAGCAATACCTGACACTGAGCGAGTTGTGGACAAAGCAGCCCGGCTGTCTGGAGAGGAAAGGCTGTGCAGGATTCATACTAGTGGCCTGCAGTGTGCTAAGCAATGTGCTGCTCCGCTCTAGTGTCAAAGGACTCAAAACCACCCAAGCTGACATAAAGCAAGCATAGTCCACTCACCACCCCCCTCAGTTCCCTCGGCAGCTTAGGATACTGTGACATTAATTCACTGTTCTGTGTTGATTATTTACCTTTGTGTGCTGTTTTTATAGTGAACATTCAACCCAGCGCTGATGCTGATAAAACGTTGGAGCGCTTAAGGAATCGGATCAGGCTGGGCATGTTCCGGTAGTAAACATTTGCTGGTGAAGGCGTCAGTGAGACTTGTCAGTAAGCATCCAAGCAGCTGAAATGAGGCAGCTTACTACAGGATTGTGAAGAACAGAACGGACGACCTTGCCAGCACACAGAAGAGCCGCAGGAACACCAATATTATTTTCATCTGCGACGACTGTAGGATATGTGCTCCAAGAACACAATGCTTGACCAGACTGTGTGTGTGAACTGTGCGCATTCGTCCGGGATACTCTTCTTATTTCTACTCTCGTACCAGACTCTGCAGAGCTGTTGTGTTTTCCCCTTTGATTTCTGACTTGTTCATTGCCAGCTGCATGCCTTCGTTTTTGGAAATGTTAGGGAGTAAAACTGATGAGTGCAAACATCAAAATTCAAAACTGTATCAAGAAACACTCGAGGTTGTTGTTTTCGGTTTGACTTGTCACAGGAGAAGCAAGATGCGGGCCTGCAAGACTGCTCAGACTACCACCTAGGTCAAATCCTGAATGTTTTCTGGTGTCTCAAATTTGGCACAGCCCTGACACTAACTTTGTCGTAAAGTAAATTCCCAATAGCTTTTGTATGAGCTTCTAATGAAGCCACTAAATCTGAGACAAGCCAGCAGTGAAAGAGTGGAGATGAAAGGTACTTGCACAAAAGTAAGCGAAGCCACGTATATGCAACCACATTATTTGTGTCATACATTTGATCTTGAATTGTCGGCTAGCTCATTGGTTGTGATTTCAGCTTAGATTCTTCCATTGATGTTTCATCCCACCCGTCTTAATCTCTTTTGCCGAGTCAAGACTTGTCATAAAAAAATAAAGACAATGCATTTTCATTGTTGTGATGAATGCTATATTATTGAATTAAATTACTTGAGTTGGCATAATGCACACAAGAATGGTTGATTATTTTTGTTCACACATCTGCAATAATTTGTACAGCCAAAATTTGTATCGAGGTCTGGAAATCCTAAAATTATCGGACCCATGATCTACCTCACTTCAGTTTAACCCCTTCACTGCCCACCCCGTACTAGGTACGTGGTCCTTTTCGGTTTGTCGTACGCCCATAACCGTACCTAGTACGTGGGATTTGCGTCAGCAACATTTCAGGACATTTCTGAAAACTAAATGGGAGGTAACCACTGTCCAAGTACTTGTAGGGGTTCTAAACACAGTTCTTTCCCATAGAACGTTCGGATAAGTTAGTACCACGTGGTGAAAACTGTGTTAGAAATGTAGAACCGATCTATAGCATTCACAATGGCGGCTGAAAGTCGGACCTCAATTCGTAGACCTTTTTTCAAGCGATACAGTGTTCTGGAAGCTCTACAAGAAGTGATGTATGGATTACCACACAGAAGAATACTTTTATGGGCTGTAATGTGAGTACCTGATGTTTGACACAAGTTTTAGCAGTGTGGTTTTACATGCTGCAATGTGTGTGTGTGTGTGTGTGAAAAGTCCAGAAACTAATTTTTGACAAAAATGGTCATTATATCAATTTTTACTATAACAATCACAAACAAAGTCCAATGATCATGTCATCCTATAATAGCCAAGGGTATAAGTAAAACACATGCCAAAGATCTAAGAGATATCTCAATAAATGATTGAGCAGTGAACAGATTAGTGAACCTACCGAAGAAAGCGAAATTTTGCCCTGGCACACAGCAATTCCAAAATGCTGTTATACTGTGGCAGTGAAGGGGTTAAAGTGTTTTGAAAACTCCGGCATATGTTGGACAAATCAGGATTGTGTATTATTTACAGAGCAGAAACTAAAATCTGTCTGTTGATTCTATCAATATCATGTCAAATATTTTGGTAATATCTTCCACTTTAATATAATAATAAGGTGTACAGTTATTTGCTGGCAAAACCAAAACAAAACGTTTTTCTTCACAGTTATTCTTGGTCTAAAATCTGTATCTTTCAAAGCAAGAAATTCACTATAGCTCACAAGTTGACATAAACTATGTCATTACTTTATGCATTTGCTAGATTCACTTTATTTATTGGTAAGTTTAAAATGTTACAGTTTTTCTTTTGATTAAATGTTGAAGTGAACTTGTACAATAGTATATATTTGAATGTGCTTGAGATTTGAGGGAACAAACAAGTTTGGCACAAAACCGAATTTGTAAGACAGTCAGTTATGAGTAAAGAAAACGATTTTTAAGTCCTTTTTCAAGACAGAAGTAGGTCAAACTATGTTTTGCTGTTTCTAGCAAGGTAAAGGTTTGTCTGCTTGTTTAATGCCTTGGTTTTGGATGAATGTTCCTCTGTTTAAGTGATCTTTTGGCTACTGTGAAACTGATTGAAGCAAGAGGTGCATCTTTGTACTGTAACTTCTAACAAACTGTAGCAAATTAACAATCAGTGTAAACGGCAGCAAGATTCGGTTCAAGGGAAAATTTGTTTGCCTGAAAATTGACAAAATGTCTGAATAGTTGCAGAATCACAGATTTGAAGCTGAGAGGAAAATCATGTTTTTGTATTTGTAAATTTGAGTCATATGAGTTTGTGGGAAGGCCAGTTTTTTGCCTAGTTGTTAGTAAGGGACTGACATTTGCAAATGATACGATGGTAAGGGAGACAAATTTGGGAGAGGGAGAATGTACCTCCTTCTAAGTGATTGTCACTTTTTTTTCACACACAAGTAATGATACATGGCATGACTTTATGGATGATGGATTTTGATATTTGTGTTTAATATCCTCCACTAATTGAATCAAGTTTGAAAGAAGATAAAAGTGTTTGTGTTGTCATCTAGATAATATTTTTCCTGTTATACTGTGTATCATGTGTAAATGAATAGGGATTGTACAGCGATGGAACACAGGTGTGTATAGATCCTTATCTATATAAGCTTTTGTAATTATTTATTGTTCATGGTTGGTTCCTTGAATGCATGCAATCTGATGCGAGTGTGAGAAAGTGAGATTGAAAGTGGAGAATGTGTCCCCGGTAACGGATTTAGCACATTGCTGACAGTGCGAAGGGTATGTTGACTGATTGGTGAACACTAATTGCAGCTCTCACGAAAGTTAAGCAGGTTTTTTCATGGAAGTTTTTTTTTTAAAGTTTTACAAAGATTATTTTTTTTCTAAGCCAGCAAGAGTACATGATTCATACAGGGTTAGGGTTAGGGTTAGTTCTTTAAAGGCTACTCATGTTTCTTAATTTAGATTCCTTGACCAGTTCCTCTAAACCCACCCTATAGAAAAAATGTTGAAGCTAAGTTTCTTGAAGCAGCATGGTGGGTTTTTTGTGTGTGCACAGAATTAGTGCAAGATGGCACACAACTTCTTTTGTAAGCCTAAAGAGTCCTAAACTACATGTATAAACGCAATCAGAGCAGTATCAGAAAACTCTGCGAAAGCATGTCGGCTGTGCAGAAGAACATTAGCTCCACCCAATAAGCAAGGAACGCTTAGCAGAACATCATAAGAAGCATGCAATAAGAGATACGAGTGTGTGACTGGGTGCCTGAGCTGTTTTATTTTCTAAACAGAATGTGTATCATTTACTTGTAGTTAGACTCATAAGTTTTTGATTATGATAATGGCAGCAGTTTATGAAGTTGTTGCGTATGATTTGAGATAAGTGAAGAAATCAAAGGAGACGATTGCTTGTATTCTAACAAAACACACAGTTGATTGATCCAACTACAGCAGTGTGACTTTGTAATTTGTGGATCTGAACTAGAGAACTGGAGTTTCTGAACTCGGCTTCTATTGTGTGTTGTGTATCTTACCCATCTCATTAAACTTACTTTTGGGGGTGGGGTCCTGAAGTGTTTTGTATTGTCATCTTGTGTCATGTGAAGTTTCATCAGTATGTTTATTCATTTCATTTTGGGTCAAATCCATAGCACTGTAATAGAACATTGAATACCAAATCTGACCAAATGTGCTTAGAGCTTTGCAAATTTGGAAAGAAAATGTGTGGCCTAATTTGTTAAACTATTGTCAGTACCTTTTTTCATTTTTTTTCAGTTCTTTCAGCTCAACTTCAAAACATCTTGTTAAATTCATTGTTACCGTGTTTTGCAGACAAACATGTCCTTGCCCTTCCCCCCCCCCCCCCCCCCAGTTATTTTTAATGGCAGTTTTTTTTCTCCCAATTTCTTATTCAAAACTTTGTTATGATTCTAAAATTCATAATGAGTTACTAAAAAATAAGAGAATATAGGAAGGGCACTTCAGAAATGATTGGAAAAATACAGTTTTACAATAAGTGTTGAATGGTTGTACTGTTCAAAGTGCATACGATCATGAACATGTGTTAATGAGAGTTTAGCTATATATATCTTCAGTGATGCAATAAAATGATTATGGTTTACAAGAATGTGTTTGCTTTGTGCAACTTTGTCAGTTTTGTTGCTCGACTGATGAGGTCTCCTTTTCTTTTGCAAGCGGCAAGATGTAGATTTGATGTAAAACGTCAATAGGAAAAGTATTTATTAAACAGGTTTGACTAATTTTGTGGAAGACCAAAGTCTCTGTAACATTTTAAGCTTAATAAATTTAAAAAATTATGTCGGTACTTTCACAAAAAATTCACTGAAATCGCGAGCTCTTGAGGCTATTTCTTTCACATCAATCATAAATCAGTTTGAAGTTACAAAATGAACTTACAGGCACACCCCTTCTGGTGAAAACATCTCAGCACCCCATTTCAGATCTAGCCAAGCTTTTACATCTACTTGGAAACATAACAAATATTAACAGCCCAACTGGGTTCTGTTCATAGCTGGAATTTGTAAACCTTTTTTTTTCTAGCACAACAGTATGTCAAATCAACTTTGCATTGTGTATCCTTTTATGTTTTTAATTCCTTGACTTTTTTCTCAAATGTTTTTCAAAACCAAGTGCTAAAGCAAGCAGTTTTGTGCAAGCAACAAGCAACGGCAAGTGACCGTTTTGTTGTAAAGGTAGTCGTCAGTCTTGTCTGTTATGTCTCATTTGATTTTTAAAAATAAAATTTTTCAATAAACACTTATCTGCATAAACCTTTACTTCGTGAATGTGATCTTGTGCTTTTTATACACTAATAAAATATGTACAGAACTCAAAAAATGTTTTTATTTTGTATACAGTGGAACCCCACTTTTTAGGCCTCCAGAAATGAGTGGGGGGGGGGGGGTCTCATCAGAACCAGGTGAGTTTGAATGACACCAGAGTCAAAATTAGTCCCATTGAAACCATCATTTAAAAAAAAAAAGAATCCATAAAAAGTGGTCTGTTCTCACTTGTCTGTGATTTCTTTTCTTTTTCATTATTCCTCTCTACACCCTATGCCGAGTATCTTTCATTAGTGTGCTGTCCCTTTGTCATCATCTTGTTTCTATTTTTTACTCTTCTCTTTCTTCACCTCCATGTTTTAATACTACTCAGCTTTGAGCTTATTCACATTTGTGTACACACAAAAAGAAAGAAGCAGTTCTGTGCACCATCAGTTCAACATTTTAATCAATACATCGTACAAACTTCATCAGCACAGTTTCACAAACACGCATACATTTAGACACACAACCGAAAACGACAGGTCACAATCGGCGCTGTTTCTTTGGCCGGCTTCCATTGAAAGGTAAGCGTGTATTGTCAGTGATGGACACAGCTGTGATTCCAGACATCTGTAAACCTTTGATTGCAGGCTAAAAAATCAAACCAAACAAAAAACATGGGTGTTAAAAAGAATCAGAACATCAAATAATTCCTCAACAATGCAAGTTCATCTTCTCATTTCATTTTTCTCACAGCATAATTACCTCCCTTTACCTACATTCACGAACAAAACATTTACTTTGCCTCTTTTCAAAGAATGATTACTTCCCTTTACCTACCTTTGGACTCGAAACAATCCCAACTTCAAGAACTGCAGTGCGTTTTAGACAACTAGCTTCCTGCACTTGTTACAAAAAGCCAACGGTGCAAGTAATTTTATAGTTCCTCTTTTGAGGTCATTTGAGTGTCATATTCCGATATAACATTCGACATATCGTTTTGTGTGAAAAAATCAAAAGCAAATCCCAGTCACTGTCTGCCTCTACAGTTGAACCTGTCCTTGTACAGTTGAACCTGCCCTAGCGACCACCTCTTGTTAACCACCACCTGCCCACAACGACCTCCCCAAATGATCCCTGACCATTTTGTTTCTATTTGATTCACCTTACCATAGTGACAACCTGTCTTTAACAACCACTTTTGGTCAGTCCAGGCTCAACTTTACCACTGTTTTACAGTGGAACCCCGTTTTAAGATTTGAAATGTACCTTCATTTTCAGACTCGCTTATTTTTCAGACCTGATTTTCTCAGATTTTGATTTTGGTCTTGAAAGAGGGGTTCCACTGTTCTTCACCTTGAAAACTGTCAAAGAAGAGTGAACTTACCAGACGCCCAGGCCCAATGCCTCTCACGCATATCCGTGCTAGCTCAACTCCATTTTTGATTGCTTTCTGGCGACAAAAATCATGCAAAATATGACATAAGTCTGCTCCTGTTACATTATATCTCGGCAATCCTGCTGAATTCCAGCTTTGTTCTGGTTAAACAATCAAGGACCATTAACAACGTAGCTAACAGCATAATCACAAACTGCCACCTTAACGCAGGACTTTAATTTTAGTTTTTTGAAGGGTTGTATATGTGACCCACACATAATAGACCAGTCAAAGTACATGTAGTTGAAACCATCATTGTAAAATAATTAAATCAGAGCAGAATTTCCAAGTGACCAAGACAGATCTTAAACTGTCAGCTAGCGAGTAAGACCTACACTGAAAAAGTGATCTCGCATGCTAAAGGAAATGACAAAAGAACATACTCTACCTCAGCTAGAGAAATAGCAGCAGCCTGAGCAGCAATGTTCGTGCCCTTTCTAGCATTGCGGAATCCTACTGTGCCCTGCAAACAAGAATATGAAACATCCAACTTAAACACAAAGAAAGAAAAAAACACATACTCTCACAGTGATGTTCCTAGGACTGGAGGGCAACAGGACAAAATGTCCTGAATCAAAAAAACTAATAGGACATCATGTCCTGACTACAAAAAAACAATAGGACATTCAGATCAAGCGAACCAATCATGGCACCTAACCTTTTTAGATGCCAGTGCGGATTTGCGAAAGTTGCTGCAACCAACGGTGAACGAGTTTGAGGCAACGCCATCCTCCTGATAGATGGTGCAGAACATCAGTTCTTTTTCTTTGCTGTAGCTGAGCCAAGGGAACATAGAAAACCAGCTCTGCACAAACTTTCTGGTCGCCCCTACTTTCGTTTCTTGCGTCTCCTCCTGCGTCTCTTTCTGAGGTTGTAGATCTATTGGCTCACCTTCTGAGGCTTCAGTCTCCGACGGGGCCGAAGGCCCTGCAACTTGACTGTCCGTGTCGTCCTTTTTTTTAACAAAGCCACTCAAAAGTGTCTGCCCTTTTCCCACGCAAACCTTTTTCTTCGGCGGCATCTTTGCAGAAATGTGGCGGCGGAAGTAAAGTGTCGCTGTCAAAAGTAGCGAGAGTTGTGGCTCTTGTAATATTGTTCGGTCGAGAGTTGCGTCCCTTGTGTTATTGTTCGACCGAGAGTGAAAATTGAAGTTCAAGTAGGCCCCGATTCGAACTCGTTTTAACGGGGTTTGATACTTCAGTTTGTACAGATTCTTCTTGCAGTGACCGCTCTAGGCGTAATACTATCGGACAATGACCGCTGACTTCGCGATCGGATCGGACATTTGACGGGACAGAGGTGTTTGCAATCGGTCATTTTACAACCTAAATCGGTCTATGACCGATGACCGACGCCTCGGAACATCACTGCTCTCATGTTGCATAGATATGTTGCATACAAACACTATTCTGCTTTTCTGTCTTAGTTTTTAAGAGACTACCAAAAAAATGTACTTTCATGTGACAAACATAACCGGACAGAAAACTTACCGCTGATTCCATAGCAATAGGATCCCCTGCAAAAACAAAATGTCAAAACTTATTTATTACCCTTGCATCACAGAAAAAAAGAAAGGTCACTCTGATTTTGGGTACTAAATAAAACAAACACCATATTCAAATTATATATTTCTTTAAACTGATCATTTCAATCTTCAAAGGTACCAAGCACTTCAAATGATAATACCGGTGTGTCACAGATGAAAAGAAAGAGCAGTCTATGGTTCTGTGCAATATATAAAACAAACACTAAATTCATATATTTCTTTACACTGATCACTTCAATCCTGTCCAGACCTGTTTACCCCCATAAGTGTTTTGGAGTAATGCTCAGCCCCAAATATAGTAATCCTGGCACAAAAATAGTAATCATCCAGCATTCGTCGCCAATTACAACGCACATGACAACTGTGTCTGCGAAACGCAATCATGCACATTTATCCATCATTCACAAACAAAACACATCAGTCAGTTTTTGTAGTCATCATAATTTCAAAGAAGATCACATCAAAAGCACATGCATCACTGATTCTTTTGCTCGTAGTAGGCCTTTTTCAGTGTGTCAAACGCTTCTCTACTGTACTTGCGCTTGCCGAATGAGTGAGGGCGAGACTTCACCACTAGAAGGCTCTCCAGCGTCTCATCAGACAGACATGATCTCTGGTCAGTCCTGTGCTTTTTCACCCCATTTTGCCATTGAAAAAAACAATGCCAAACATGTGAATTAATAAAAAAAATTAAAAAATAAAAATTTTATTACATTTTTATTATTTATGAAAATCGTAGTCTTGACACAGATAGCGGAATGGCGTATTTTTTGCAGAAAATCGTAATAAGTTACGCCAAAATCGTAAGGGTAAACAGGTCTGCCTGTCCTTTCATCGCAGGTACCACTGTAATTAAACAATGAAACAATCTTGATGTCTGAATATTTTTCTTAACCATAACAGCACTATATCCAGTCCCATGCTTTTAAAATGATGGATTCAGTGTTATATTTTTGGCACCAACCTTTTCCATTGGTGACAGTGATGATGGTGTTATTGTGTGTGGCTTTGATGTGGATGATGGGGAGCTCGTCATAACGTACACCGTTGATCAGCATGGAGTGGGTTTCTAGTGAGGGGAACATGGATTCCATCCTGAAACACAACAAAACCTTTTGAAGAGGTGGTGCATCTTGAATTGGACTAACTGATAAACACACAGATTGTAGTTGTACACTCGACGGGCGCTGTGGCGGGGTGGTAAGACGTCAGCTTCTTAATCGGAAGGTCGAGGGTTCGAATCCCGGCCGCGGCCGCCTGGTGGGTTAAGTGTGGAGATTTTTCGATCTCCCAGGTCAACTTATGTGCAGACCTGCTTAGTGGCTTATCCCCCTTCGTGTGTACACGCAAGCACAAGACCAAGTGCGCACGGAAAAGATCCTGTAATCCATGTCAGAGTTCGGTGGGTTATAGAAACACGAAAATACCCAGCATGCTTCCTCCGAAAGCGGCGTATGGCTGCCTTAATGGCGGGGTAAAAACGGTCATACACGTAAAATTCCACTCGTGCAAAAACACGAGTGTACGTGGGAGTTTCAGCCCACGAACGCAGAAGAAGAAGAAGAAGTAGTTGTACAAACGCTGTAAATAATCTTTTCATTCAACTCCATAGCTGCCAAAAGGAAGCAAAACAAGCAACCAAAGGCTGTCATCTTTGCTTGAATCAGTCCGAAGAAAAAGCTAAAATTAGAATCAGAAAATTCCTGTGTCTTTGTAATGACAGATGTATAGTATTATGAACTGGTGTAAATGCTTAGATGGTCTTCAAATGTTGTAATTATGACATCGGCAATCTCTTCTTCTGCTTCTTCGTTCGTGGGCTGAAACTCCCACATTCACTCATGTTTTTGCATGAGTGGGTTTTTACGTGTATGGCCGTTTTTGCCCTGCCATTCAGGCAGCATGCGCCGATTTCGGGGGAGACATCGGCAATCAAAATTCATCTAATTAATTATTCACAGCTGCAATAAACATAAATGAAAATGTTGCTCATTATCCTTGGTTCTTGAAGAATATTTAACAATAAAATTAATTTATGATCAAACTTTTTAAGTTCCTATTCAAAGATGACAGATCAAAGTTTTCTCACTAAAATAAGCATACGAAACTCACTTGAAGTCTTGTAGTGGAAGATCCACATCTGGCGGTGCTGCAATTTCACTCTCTTCTTCGCGAAGTTTCTTGGCTGATTTCTTTCCCGGACTATCCTTGTCTAAGACCTGCAGGCAGCTTGTAGCATGAATGGACTGCACTCGTTGCACAACACCTGATAAAACAAAAGGGAAAAAAGAGGCCCTGTACACGGAACTAAGAAAACAAGAAAGCTTTAACAGACACGTTTCCTACCAATGAACTGTTTGTAATCCTGTTACAGTTTTAAGTAGAGTGCTTTCTCTATTTCAACACTTTGTCAAAATTGGGTCTCAGGGGAAAAGAAATATTTGCATGGAACAGAAACTGTGAAAAGGGAGGGTCTCAAAAAGTGGTCTTTAAACCAAAACATCTTTGTTTCACTGAAATCACAAACACTGATACTTTCAGTATGATTTTCCAAAAGTGAGGCCATAAGGCATAACTGTCTTCGTAAGTTTACATAATGCTTACATTGTGTCTCCATGGAAGCTAAGGCATGAATTTAATGGAAAATTTCTAAAGTAAATTTTCATTTGATTAATATACTTACCCAATTCTCATAAATGCATTGACTTCAGTCTCACATGCTAGATGTCGAAAAACCACTCAAATTACCTGCCCTTAGAAGGGTGGTAACCAAGCTAAAAAGAGACGCCATTGCCGTTGCTATGCACTGACCTTGCTCGGTTACCCATAACACCCTGCGCACCACATGAGCGCCAGCATCCGGAATAATCGTTCGAGACTACTCCAACACCCCAAGGATATTAAGTAGCGGGGATGGATGGGAGGGTATTAACTATGAGAATTGGGTAAGTATATTAATCAAATGAAAATTTACCATTAAATTACATATTCTTACTCCAATTCTCATAAATGCAGATTCCTCCTAAAGGTGGAGAGAACTTACTTATGTCCTTGAGAGAACCTGTCCTGCAGCGACCAAGGCCGGCAACGAACTGGAGCTGTCAAGCAGAGTGCAGTAGATATCCCGAAGATAAAAACTGATGAACACATCATCAGATCTCCAGTAGGCTGTTTGCAAAACTTCGCCTCGGCGACCAGAACGCAAAACGGCGATAGAGGAAGCCCAAGCTCTGGACTCATGGACCCGAGCCGAGGACAGAGGAAGGACTGAACGCCCCCCCCCCCCCCCCTTCTTGAGCGAGCCACCACTCATATGCCTGCCGAATGAGAGTCGCAATTCATCTTGTGAGTGTCAATTTAGAAATGTCTTTATCACGCTTTGTGTTCAGAGCTTCTGACTTTTAGCTCTAATCGACCTAGTGCGAGAGAGGTAGGATCTCAAGGCTCTAACCGGGCAGTTGGCTAAATCAGGATCACCCGGGACAAGAATAGTCCCAAGAGAGGGACTTAAATCACCGGTGGAGCTTGGCCTGGCTTCTGATTTTTAGCCAGGAAGCCAGGCCGAAAATGCAGTGACACCGAACCATCACGCTCAAACGCGATATCCTCTGGCAAACCCGAAAGGGCATGAATCTCACTGCCCCTACGAGCTGTGGCCAGGAGAAGCAGGAACAAAGTCTTGCGCGTTAAATTCAGCTAACTGGCAGCCTGTAAAGGCTCAAAGGCCGAAGAACGCAAGAAATCCAAAACCAGAAACAAATCCCAAGCAGGGACAGGGGTACGTCTCTTCACCTCTTGAAGAGCGGCCCCTTTTATCACACTAGCGATCACCCCATTGACGTTATTAGATCTGCCTATCTGCTTCAAAGTAGCAGATATAGCTGAACGCCTGACTCTCAAAGAAGAGGCCGAGCTGCCCTGTGCGGACAAAAAAGAGAGGTGATTCGCAACCTGGAGAGAGCGAGGAGCCAAGGCGTTGACCCCAGACTCTCTACACCACTTGGCCCAGGCAGACCAATGCGAGGCATAGACCGAGGAAGTGGAAGACCTATGCGCTTTATGGACTAAATCCAGCGTCAAATCCGACGCGCCAGATTTTCGTAACTCCGTCCTCACAACCTCCAGCCGTGTAGGCAAAGGGCCTGCGGGGCGTTGTGCGGAATGCCTGTTCTTGGCTGAACGAGCTCTCCCCGCACCAGGTTTAGAGGAATCGGAGGACCTTTGGCCAGAAGCAGCAGATCTGGAAACCAATGCTGCGATGGCCACATGGGAGCTACCAGCAGAAGATCTGGACGTTCCAGCTCGGCTTTCCGCACCACTCTGGTGAGCAGAGGAAAGGGGGGGAACGCGTAGGCCTGAAGGCCTACCCACGAGAACTCCATTGCATTGCTTCGCCAAGCCTCCGTGTCCGGAAAGGGGGACACAAAAATCGGAAGCCTCCTGGAGAACCTGGTTGCAAACAGATCGATCATAGGCTTTTCCACCTGAGCCCACAGGCGCTGGAGAGCCCTGTGTGTGAGGGTCCACTCCGTGTGCAACACCTGAGAGGACCTGCTGAGCGAGTCCGCCGGTGTATTGAGCCTGCCTGGGAGATATTTCGCGGAGACGATGATCTGATGCGAGTGGCACCAGATCAGAATCTCGCAGGCTTTGTCTGACAGGGAGAGAGACCGAGCTCCTCCCTGTTTGTTGACATAGGCAGCCACAGTGGTGTTGTCGGTATGCAACCTGACATGCTTGCCCACCACCAGAGGGAGAAAAGCGAGCAGACTGAGGGCTACTGCCTCCAACTCCAGGCGATTGATATGCCAAAGGAGCTGCGTCTGAGGCCACCGACCCGAGACAGTGTGACCACCGATGTGAGCTCCCCATCCGGCCATAGACGCATCTGTAAAGAGGTCTAAGTCCGGAGGGGGCAGAGCAATGGGAACCCCCTGAGAGATCCAATTCAATTCCAGCCACCGACGCGTCGTGTGACTGAGCCACCCCTGGACGGGGACTCTCTTGTCCCAATCCTGAGAGGCCGGATCCCAAAGAGACCTGAGAGAAGCCTGAAAAGGCCTCTTGTACACTCTTCCCAGACCTAGAATCGAGGCAAGCACCCTCACAGACGCCTGCTGTCTGCTCAACACAGCCGAGATAAGAGCGTGAAGTCTCTGTATTCTCTCCTGCGTAGGACGAACCGCCCAAGAGACGGTGTCAAACGCCATCCCAAGGTAAACAAACCTTTGCGAAGGAGTTAACTTTGACTTTGCTTGGTTCACTGAGAACCCCAGGACGAGAGCCTGATCCAACACAACCTGTGAGTGCAAACGGCACGCTGATTGACTCTGATTCAGGATCAACCAGTCGTCGAGGTACGTCCTCAGCCGTATACCTCTCTGCCTGATCAGACCGGACAACTGTCTGATCACCATCGTAAACACCCATGGAGCCAGAGAAAGTCCAAAGGGCAGAGCCCTGAACTGAAAAATCCGATGACCCCAGCGGAAACGGAGCCACTTCCTGTCTGCTTGATGCATAAGGATGTGAAAGTAAGCGTCCGTTAAATCCACCGAGGTCACCCAATCTCCCCGACGAAGAGCCTCCCTGACCAAAGTCGGGGTCTCCATTCGAAACTTGATCTTTCGAAGGAACTTGTTCAGCAACGAAAGATCGAGAACAGGCCTCCAACGGCCTGAAGCCTTGGGGACTACGAACAGCCGTCCATAGAACCCGAGACAGGCATGATCGACAATCTCCTCTATTGCCTTCTTGGCCAAAAGAGAAACGAGAAAGGGAGCCTTGTCGTCCTCCCACAACAGCCGGAATCCCGATCGCACCACCCCCACTATCCACTGGCTGATGCCTGCCAAACAGATAGAGCCCTGGAGGGGCCCCCTGCCACAACAAGAGTGGGGGGTACAGGGGTGATGTGATCGGGAGCGTCTCATTGGGGGGAGGGCTTTTGCCTTCCCTTTCCGAACGAAGATTTCTTCGGATAAGGAGCACCCTCAGACGGTGCCGCCTTATTCCCTTGATCTTTAGGGCGAGAGGAGCTGTGCTGCTTCTTGCTCTTGAAAGGCTGAGAACACTGAGACTTCTTTGGGATTTTAAAGGAAAATCCCACCAGATGTCTGTCTTTAGCCTCCTGTACTTCCTGCTGCCTTGCATCAAGGGCCACTCTCCCAAGAAGAGAGCCCTCAACGAAAGGAGAGGAACGAAGCGAGTCCACGGTAGACTGATGTGAAAAGCCTGCTTGAGAAAGAAGCAGGTCATGCCGGGAAAAGACAGCATCCCCAGAGCCACAAGCAGTGTGGAGATGTCGTTGGCTGAGGCATCCTCTCTAAGCCTAAAAGGCTCCAAAGAAGCTGCAACCGCTCGTGTGAGAGCCCGAAGCAGAGTCTCAGCCATAGAAGCCAACTCAAGATCGACCCTACCCATCTCCTCAAGTGAGGAGAGAGAAGAATTCGAGAACGAAACTCCCTCCTTTGCGGAGGGTTGTTTGGGCAACAAAGCAACCAACTCCGGCGGAATTGGAAATGTCGCCCTTGGCAACGCAAAAGTCTGAACAAAGTTCCTAGACTTCACACTCCAGTCCAACTTTTTCTGCACTAACGGAGAAAAGAAAGTGGACTGTGCGTTCGAAGCCAGCCATGGGCTAGCAGAAGGAGGCGCTGGACCATGCGCATGCAACAAAGGAAAAGGAGTAGGCAATAGACCGCTCCCCTGAGGAGCCGGCCGAGCCAAAAATTGCGACATGTGATAAGCCACGGCGGGAGATTCCACAAAACGAAATGATTGTGATTCATCCCGCGAGGGCCGAAAATTGTCCGCAGCAGAAGGGGGAAAAGAGACACCCTGGCCTGAATTCACCACCCCCTCCGGGAAATATTTCGCTGCCACTGAAGCCGCTTTCCACATAGCCTGTCTAAACCCAATAGGCAAGGGCACAAACTCCTCTTCTTCCACAGAAGAATCTGAGTCCCCACCATCCAATGTGTCACCACACGAAGGAGGTGAGACAGGAGAATCAAAAGCGTGCTCCGACCCCGCTTGCTCACCACCACCACCACCCCCTTGCCCCAAAGGGGAAGAGGAGTAGACAGCCGGCACAGCACCCTGCCGAGGAGGAGGGTGGAAGGGGGCACCGAACAAAGCCGCGTCAGGGCCATTGTTCCCCAACTGCTGTGCGGGAGCCTGGCCCCAGCCGTCAAAACCGGTCTGACCAGTTTGAGCTACACCGCACCCCGCGTGAGGAGGGAGGTGGCCCGTCGCTGCAGCAAACGACCCCTGAGAGGGGTAAGACGGAGAAAGAGACGTGACAGTAAACGGCCGCCCCCACCCGTCAACTTGCTGTAGTCCTGTCGCCCCACCACCCACCCACCCCAACAGGGGAGGGGGGCGGCTGCTAGCAGAGGACAATAGCGGTACAGACTGAGAAGCCAGTCCAACAGTGCTCACCCGATCCTGCCCGCCCTGATTTGGCCCTTTGTGGTCGGCTGGGCGTTACGCAAACAAACAAACAAACAAACCCGATCCTGCCCGTAGGGCGGGAAAGGGTGGGTCGCTGCCCCCGCCCCCACCCAATCCCGCCCCGAGAGCGGGAAAGGGTGGGCCGCTGACACAGCCCCCTGCCCCCAATGAGGCAGAGTGGGAACAAGCCCAGGCTGTGACTTACTATGCCCCCCCACTCCCTCTTCCAAGCGGTAAGAGGACTGCCCACCCGACTCAGCTGTGCTAAAAGCAAGGTGAGCGGGAAGAGGCATACAGGGGGCAGACCCCCTCTCCTTACGGAGAGAGTGTTCCAGAGCAACTGCCGCACTACCAGAGGCAGTGAGGGTTGAACCAAACAGGTCAGGTGCACCAGGCCAGTGCAAAGAAGGAATGGCCGCGCGGCCACCCCCACCATCAGTCGAAGTCGCAGACGACGACAACCCCAGCCGAGCTAGGGAAGAAGGATCCCCTACCGCCGGTGGCAGCGGAAGGACCCCAGAATGGGACGCGAACTGCTGCGAAATAAATTCAAACAATTCAGTCTTTAAGGAGCCTAAGGCTGAAGGCTCAGGCTGATTAACCCCATCAGGGGGAGCGAGTTGAGGAGGACCTGAAACCGCCCTTGGAGGGATAGGAACATCAAAAAAAGTGCTATTTGATGGATCTTCGACCCGCATGATAGGCAAATCAACGTTCTTAGGTTTACTCTTAGTCTTAGGTTTAGCTTTCTTAACCGGGCTAAGAGCCTTGTCTCCTTCCAGTCTTGCGCTAAGTTTAGCTTTGTAACAGTTTGTTGTCGGCCATTTTAAAACCGACGAAAAACAGTCACCCAGAACGAAAAACTCTGCGTGCCTGTTCAACACAAAAAGCTATCAACCAAACAAAAACAGAAAGATCTCACCAAAAGGTAGATGGACAGGTAGACCCACAAGAAACAGCTAGTCTCACGGACAAGCCGGCATGCGAAGGCCAAAAGCGAGTGACAAAAATCGACACATCCACCGTGTGTTGTCGAAAGTCGAGAATGATTATTCCGGATGCTGGCGCTCACGTGGTGCGCAGGGTGTTATGGGTAACCGAGCAAGGTCAGTGCATAGCAACAGCTATAGCGTCTCTTTTTAGCTTGGTTACCACCCTTCTAAGGGCAGGTAATTTGAGTGGTTTTTCGACATCTAGCATGTGAGACTGAAGTCAATGCATTTATGAGAATTGGAGTAAGAATATGTAATTTAATTTATATTTAAGCATAATGAAAATCCCAAACTGTATTTGCAAAGGCATGCATCCATGCCATACACTGAATGAACTGTTGAACTTGAAGCCATTAAAGAAAACTTCAATAGTTTCAGACTAAAACACTTCCTCACTTGTGTCACGCAATTGTTGACAAAGGGCATGGCGTCCATGCAATTTACACAGTGTTGTCAGGGCTGATTTTAACATTTTGATGGTGTTCCTTTTGTCCTCCAATGCTCTCAGTCAAAAATGTCTGCTGGGGTCAGACACCTGGAAAAAATCCAATAATTGATAAGAACCAATTAATTATATTAAATGCCTTATCAATAGTGATAATACTATTGTGTGGCCTAGTGTCACAATAATATATTTTTTACTGACACACACACACACACACACACACACACACACACATTTGCACACACACAGTTTTAGTATTTGTTCATTTCAAAATACAGACAGATGAACGACCTGCAGCATGTCCTGACTTTGTATCTGTTCTATACATTTTTTTTAAACTACAATACACGTATAAACATACATGCAGTACTACAATACAATATAAAATGATTTGTTTTACTTTTACAAAATTTATAAAGCCATGCAGCTGTTCATTTCTTGCAAGGCAACAAGCAAATCGTTCTTAAAATAATGTTAGTCTGTGTGGTAAATAGAATAATATGAAACTCTATCTTCAATGATTCTAATTCACTTCGTCCTCATGAGATCAATCAGTAACACTATCACTTTCAGCAGTCAGTCTTCACCGTACCGTAGCAGTCTGCAGTGCACAGTCCAGTTTGCTGTCTTCATAATTAAGTTTATTCTTCTGACACTTTGCTGCTTAAAATAGCATGCTTTTGCATCAAGTCAATAGTAGAAAACCTCTGGGCATTCGTACTACATATATACATAAAACTGATCTCCACTAAATTGAAATAGAAACGTTTCCACAAAGTTCTCACCGTGAAGGTCAGCCATCTTTGGTCTTCTGCATAACCTCCCTTGCAGAACATGACGTGCTCTCGAGCTAGCAGACGATTTTTCGTGTGTCGATAAAGAAATGTGGCTGTTTTTAAGTATATTTCGTGCATATGTTTGCAGACTGTAGAGGAGAAAAGAACAACGCTTGATGTACTTTTATACATTTCTTTTCTTGTGTCCTTTTTACATTTAGTCAAGTTTTGACTAAATGTTTTAACATAGAGGGGGAATCGAGACGAGGGTCGTGGTGTGTACTGTGTGTGTGTCTGTGCGTGTGTGTGTGTAGAGAGATTCAGAGTAAACTACTGGACCGATCTTTATGAAATTTGACATGAGAGTTCCTGGGTATGATATCCCCAGAATTTGTTTCATTTCGATAAATGTCTTTGATGACGTCATATCCGGCTTTTTGTAAAAGTTGAGGCGGCACTGTCACACCCTCATTTTTAAATCAAATTGATTGAAATTTTTGTAAGGCAATCTTCGACGAAGGCCGAACTTCCGTATTGCATTTCAGCCGTTGGTGGCTTAAAAATCAATTAATGACTTTGGTCATTAAAAATCTGGAAATTGTAATTAAAATTATTTTTTTATAAAACGATCCAAAACTACGTTTATCTTATTCTTCATCATTTTCTGATTCAAAAAACATATAAATATGTTATATTCGGATTAAAAACAAGCTCTGAAAATTAAAAATATAAAAATTATGATTAAAGTTAAATGTCCAAAATCGATTTAAAAACAATTTCATCTTATTCCTTGTCCGTTCCTGATTCCAAACACGTATAGATATGATATGTTTGGATTAAAAACACGTTCAAAAAGTTAAAAAGAATAGAGATATAGAAAAGCGTGCTATCCTCCTCAGCGCAACCGCTACCGCGCTTTTCTGGATTGTTAATTTCAATGCTTTTGCCACGAGCGGTGGACAGACGATGCTACGAGTGTACGGTCTTGCGGAAAAAATGCAATGCGTTCAGTTTCACTGATTCTGTGAGTTCGACTGAGCTTGACTAAATGTTGTATTTTCGCCTTACGCGACTTGTTCTTTTCTTTGGTAGTAGATGGAATGTGTGTGTGTTTGCCAAACCGGCGGACTAAAGCAGCAATGCAAAAGTTACTAACCACAGCAACCCTTCTCCTCTCCTCTTCCAGCCAACACGCACCCCTCCGCAGTATTACCCCCGGCATTTGAACATCAGATTGTATATTCGGTAATTTCGGAATATGAAGTTCAAAAAGTTTAAATGTGTTTAAAAAACTGCAACAAGAATATCCCTGAAACAAGGCCGGTGCATTGTGATCAATTGACAGCCTTCTCAGTCTTCGATGTTTTTAGCACCTGGCACCTGCATCCGTCAAAAGTGAAACTGACTAGACCTAGCACGTGAATGTGCGATGGATTAATAAATCATGCACCGCCTCTTCAACTATCTCTTTCTCTCCGCTCTCTCTCTCTCTCTCTCTCTCTCTCTCTCTCTCTCTCTCTCTCTCTCTCTCTCTCTCTCTCTCTCTCTCTCTCTCTCTCTCTCTCTGTCCAATCATTATGTTGTGAAGTAGGCCTACTCTTCACTTTTTTTTCTGTACGAACAATTGTAATGTGTAAAGTTTGGTCTGATAGTTTTATTATTATGTGTTTTTTTCTGTTCTAGGACGAGGGCCGTTGGATGTTAACTTTTTTTCTCTCCAAAAAGCACATATATTCTTGCTTTATATCTTTTACCATCAATTGTCATGTCTTTTCTCAGTCAGTCTCAGTCTCTCTCTCTCTCTCTCTCTCTCTCTCTCTCTCTCTCTCTCTCTCTCTCTCTCTCTCTCTCTCTCTCTCTCTCTCTCTAAAGCGAGTATCATGCCCACAATTTCTTCAATTATTTTGCCAGGCCAATATGAAAGAAGTTGAACCTTTTAACATCCCATTCATTGCAGTCCACGATGTCGGGCGACTAATAACTGACTTGACTCAATAAAAAGTCAATGGGACCCGATAACATACCCGCTTCCTTACTCAAGTTAGCGTTACCCTTTCTTGTTGAGCCAATTACGTATGCGTACAACTTATGTATTGACCGAAATGTGTTTCCAGAAATATTTAAAACCGCAAAAGTAATTCCACTTCCCAAAACAAAAGACTTAACCGACATAAACAATTTTAGGCCAATTTCGCTATTGTCTGTTCTATCAAAACCATTAGAAAAACATGTACAAAAGTGCTTGCTTCTGCACATGGAAAGCCGTGGTCTTTTCGCTCCATCTCAATCAGGATTTCGCCCTAAACATTCGTGTCACACAGCTCTCGTTAAACTATGCGATACATGGCTCTCTGCCATTAACCATTCGGAAACAGTCGGCGCCGTCTTCCTCGATTTTAAGAAAGCGTTTGATATTATTGATCACACAATTCTGTTAAAGAAATTATCTTGTTATTTAGGCGACGAATCCTACTTACCTTTTTTACGTTCTTATTTAGCGAACAGAATGCAGTTTGTCTCCCTTAGTGGTAACCGTTCTTCGATAGGACGGCTCATGCACGGCGTCCCACAAGGATCAGTTTTGGGCCCACTTTTATTTTGCATTTACATTAATGATCTACCACTCTATATATCAGACAAGACGGTTATTAATGACCTTTTCGCAGACGACTCGTCTCTTTACACGTCCGGTAAAAGTTTACAATCTATAGAAACCTCTCTTCAAACGAGTTTGAACAACACTGATATTTGATTGGTTTAAACAAAACTCAATGATTATACACCCAGGCAAAACTAAATGCATGGTGATCACAACACGACAGAAACACCAACTCGCTCCTCTGAATCTTCATCTCAGTTTAAATGAGTCACCCATTGAACAAGTAACCAGCCATCGTGTTCTCGGGGTCACAATAGACGCTGAATTAAAGTGGCAGTCGGCCACCTCAACCGTGTTACCAAAACCTTATCTAAAAACTTGTTCCCGCTTCTCTCCAAATTAAAGCATTACGCTGATATCTCAGCACTCAAGTTGTTTTATTTTGGTCATATTTTACCTCATCTGAATTATGCATCTACACTTTGGGATGGTTGTAGCGATGTTCACTTAAAAAAAGTAAATTCTCTTCACCGTCGCGCAGCCAAACTTATCATGCCGGGTCCGCAAACATCAACAGATCAAAAGCTAAGCATTCTTAATTTTTTTATCACTTAAAGATCAGTTATTTTTTAATAAGGCGCTTTTAATGTTTAAGGTACAAATAAACGAGACCCCACAGTACATGCGATCATTATTTCAGAAAGCAACAGACAGATATGGCTCAAACAAATTAATTTCCCGGTTACCCCGCATTGATTTATATAAAACCAGTTTAGCGTTTTCGGGCTCAACAATTTGGAATTCGCTACCATGTGAGATAAAGGGGTCAAACACGATTAAACACTTCAAATCGCAGCTCCGCAAATATCTGCTGTCACGAACAGTTACATTCTGAAACTCAGTGTTTCTAGCAAGAATGCATTGCTATCACTAACCTCTATATATTTTGTTGATGATGATAATGATGTTGACGATGATCAGGATGATGATGATGATGATGATGATGATAATGAAGTTGTTGTTGTGTGTGTGTGTGCGCGTGTGCGTGTGTGTGTGTGAGTGTGTAGTGTGTGTGTGCGTGCGTGTGTATGTGTGTGCGCATATGTGTATGTGTGTCAGTGTGTGTGTGTGTATGTATGTGTGTGTGTGTGAGTGTGTCACGGTGTGTGTGTGTGTGCCGTGCGTGTATGTATGTGCGTGTGTGACTAGTGTGTGTGTTGTATTGAGTGCGAACGTGATTGCAGGCATGCGGCGCGCGTGTGTGTGCGAGTCCAATTTTCGTTTTCTTTGTATTATATTGACATACATGTACATTTTAATGTTCTATTATGCATTATGTAGTCGTATAGGTAATGTTGAAATTAGTAATACTGTATGATTGCGATTGACAATTGTCCCGCTTTTATTGTCTTTATTTTTATGTCTTACTAGTTTAGCAGGGACAGATTGTAAGACTAGGCGTGAGAGGCTAAAATCTCCATCCTTGAGTCAGTAATAAAGTTCGTTCCGCGTTCGTTCGTTCGTTCAGTTCTCTCTCTCTCAGTCTCTCTCACAGTGAGTCAGTCTCTCTCTCTCTCTCTCTCTCTCTCTCTCTCTCTCTCTCTCTCTCAGAGTCTCTCTCTCTGAGTCTCTCTCTCTCTCTCTCTCTCTCTAAAGTTTATCACTGATACTGACCGTCACACCAACAGACATAAGCAACTCAGTTCACTTCAACAACATCATTGTGCACCTTCTGTCGCTCTCACCACTTTCACATTTTGAACGATTTTATCAAGTTCAGACGCCGAAAACGGGGAATCTTATTTCTTTGTTTCTGCTTTTTTTTGTTAGAAAAAACAAAACAGGCATGATAAGCGGCTGTGAAAGAGAGCCAAAGACGCAAGACTGACTTTTTTTCTTTCTTTTTTCTTAAAGGCCAACATCCAAAAGAATTTTTCTCCTGGAGCGACCTAAACTTGAACCCGTCGCTATTCTTGCATGTCTGTTTACTTCGTGCTGCACGCAAAAATCGAGCGACTTACTTGCCGCGTGGATTGACGAAGCTATTTTATTCTCGTGACTGAAAACACTGCATGCAGTTTTTGACGAGCCGCAGGAGCGGCGACTCATAATATGGTCTCGGCTCGAAAGCTGTCTGTGGAGGCTGCGTGCTATAATTAGCTGACCTGCTGCGCGAGCAGTCACTGCAGAGTTTTGAGATAACTTTGTAACACGTTTTATTTTATGCTCCTCAAGAATACAACTTTGGGCAACGTGCCACGTAAAACTACACGCAACAAGGATTCAGTAGGTACCAAACATGCCTTGGTCAGAAGTAGAATGTAAATGAATCTTTATAAAGAAGTAGGCTACTTCAAACGACAGCCACAGCCACGGTTGGGTTCACGGCATCAAACCGATGCGACTCTCCGTCATATCATACACGTAATCTATCAAATAGATGACTAATAAACATGTAAACTACATGTATACGTCTATCGTCGGACATAAAAATGGAGAGCTTCCTCCGGGCCTGTGCATGTGTTGTTCGTTGTGCGTGTGTAAATGTACACAACAAACTGACGACAAAACTGAGACAGACCTCTTTCGCTTCAGTCTTGCAGAATTTAAAGACGAATACAGGTAAATCGTGCATTATACTAACTGTTTGGTAAAAGTATCAAACGTTTCTTTTTATAAATAAGTGGCAGGCTTACAGGAATACAAAGAGGCGCAAGTTGAAAGTAATGGATATATCTCTGGAAGATGCCATCAGTCCAAGTTGTCAAATGAAATCAAAGATGACAGAAACAGAAGTTTTCCATACAAATGTTGGTGTTTCAAAGGAAGTTGGCATTCTTTCAGATAATGATATAGACGAGGTGGCTGTTTGTTATGAAGTTTCAACAAGCCAACATTCAAATGATTTTACTTCATCTACAGATTTTTTAAATTCAGCACTTTATAACTGTCATTATGAACTTGGAATCAGAGAGAGACCGTCTTTCCATTGTCATTCATGCCATAGATTTTTGTTTCAGAATCAATGTTTCACATGGCGTTCACAAGAGAGCATGCGAAGTTTCCGACAGTCTTTAGGATTTGTAAAAAAGGCCGTGTTTTGCTGTACATGCAAAAACTACCTGTCAAAAGGGAAAGTGCCTAACAGATTGCAACAACATTCCTATTTTAAGCTCAGCCACACGCCGACATGGAAGTTCAATGGTACTTTCAAACTTTTTCTTCTCTTCGTCGTATTTGATTTCTTTCTATTTCATAAGTCGAGTGCATATGATTTCGGCTCGTGTTCATCGTGAGATGGACTTAGTTTCTTGTATTCTGTGGGTTCGACAGATTAACTAAATGTTGTAATTTCGCCTTACGCGACTTGTTCTCTCTCTGTTGGCAGCGTGTAATGCAGCTGGTTAGAAATTAGAGTATTATTTTGCAAAGTGTGTACCAAAAGTTTGTCATGAGCTGCTTTAGGTTTGGGGTGTGGGTTGGTTTGATATTTCCTCCTTGCAGATCAAATCTGTATTCATTTTTGATGTTGTGTCTTATTTTGTGAAAGGAAACATGCAGACTGACTGAACGCATATATATAATTATGTAACTCATAAACACATGGGTGTAGTTATGTTCAAGAACACACACACACACACACACACACACACACACACACACTCACACACACACATACACACACACACACACATAGACACACAAACACAAAGACACACACACACACACACACACACACACACAACTGTGTAGATGTATCGTACACCTGATATATTAAATTGAAGTTCACGAAGAAATCGTTTTATTTCTGTGTCATTCAACATCTAGTTTGAATCAGACAAATTGAAACTGGTACAAATATTCAATAATGTTGCGATGTGGAAATGGACATGATATCGCAAAAGATAGACAACGGCAAGATCATTCAAGTATGTACATGCTTGTTGATGTCTACTTAGGCGATGCTCAGAACACTTGTTAGATCTTCCGAGATTAAAAAATGACGATGATCTGTAAACAAACCAGGACAAGGAAAGAAAGACAAAACGTATTTGAAAACAAATCATACTATACAGATTGACAAACTGAAACTTCGAACTCTGTTGATATTTCACGGGAGATGAGGTATGGTGCAAACGTATATAATTATACTGACTACATTTTGTTACGTACATGTACTCATCAACAACAACAAAAACCGATATAACCAAAGGCACACACACACACACACACACACACACACACACACACACACACACACACACACACACACACACACACACTTTGCTGGTTTGCTGATCAATGTCACAGGAAACGAATGAACAACAGAAAGCGTGATGAATTCCTGGCCAGAAATTAGTCACAAAGACCTGAAAGTCTGCTGAATGGAACTGGTAAATGTACACATTTGAACTGCTGTCAAAATTACTATGTAATACGATAGTCGGGTTTTAAAATTGGTAGCAAATTACAACCAATAATGATGTTTGTTGCTTCGGCATTGAAGCAATGTTCACTATTTACTAACAAAATAATGACGAAATAAACACAAAACCAAATCAGTGAGGCAGAGGGGACAAAAAGCCGAGCGGGTGTGTGTGTATGCGTGTGTGTGTGTGTGTGTGCTAGTGTGTGCCTGTGTGTGTGTGTGTGAGTGTGTGTGTGTGTGTGTGTGTGTGTGTGTGTGTGCCAGTGTGTGTGTGTGTGTGTGTGTGCCAGTGTGTGTGTGTGTGTGTGTGTGTGTGTGTGAGAGAGAGATAGAGAGAGAGAGAGAGAGAGAGAGAGAGAGAGAGAGAGAGAGAGAGAGAGAGAGAGAGAGAGAGAGAGAGAGAGAGAGATCAGCTAGATTTCATTCAAACAGTTCAACTGCACCTATTCATGATCAGAAGACTCATCGCAACTTGTGCTATCATCGCTCAGTTCATCACATTTGTATTGATGAACCACATGGACCCAGATGTCGTGGACAAACTGGAAGGACTTTTTTTTTAGAACTCGTTGACCCCTCCGGCGCCTGTGGTGCTCTGCACTCTGACGCTGGTAGTGGCAGGTTGACTCGCGGTCAACGTGTTCATTCCAGTCCAAAACAGCCAGGTCCATGCGTAGCTCATAATGTAGTCTTCGTCTGAAGTGCACACGTTTTTGTAGGTAAATCAAACATACATTGTTGAAACTGTCAACGTAGTAAGTGTCTCGAGCAAGGACAAAGTCTTCTGCGTTCTTATAAACAACGTGTTTGTGAATAAAATTTGTCAACAAAAGTATGGCAGCTTCGCTGGTTAGAACACATAGCGATGGAATGTACCCTTGTCTTTTGCAAGAGGAAGAGATATCACAGTTTTGATGATTGTTTTGAAAGTGCAAGACACAAACATCCAGGAGCTGACGTAGTCTGTCTTTGTCACCGTCACAGTGGTCTATGCACCAGTAGACATGGTCTCTGACTGCACTTGGCTTGTCTGTCAACTCTGGATGCCATGTCTTGCCTAACGACTTTTTTGTGCCTTGCCCGAGCTTCCGAACACCCACAGTCACACTTTTCGCAACATGCCATCTCTCATTCACATTCCTCACACCTCTGGTTTTGACAAACTTATTAACAGACATATTCCTATCATGTACGTGCTCGGCTATGTCGACTCCAACTGCCTCCATGTCACTATACATTCTCCTGCAACCCAACGCTTCATGTCGTTGGGTGCAGACATCGTCCTCTTTAGTAAGATGCTGCATGTTCAAAACCTTGTGGGACTTTCGCCCAACAGTGACGTGGTCAGTGTGATACGAGTTCTTACGCGATGCATGGCGGGCATCCGTCATCACACTGATACCACGCACCTCGCCACCAGCACTGAGCCTTTCTTCTTCAGACCTGGCTGACGTCGTTGACAGTTTCTGAAGAAAACTGGTCACAGCACTGAAGCGAGGAAGCCGCTCGTCTAAAAAACGATCCGAAATCTTTCCCATGCAGGCAAATTCAGAAAACTTTTTGTATTGCACTGGAAGGATTCCTGATGAAATGTATGCCAGAAATAAACGGTCGTTCACTAGAAACTTGTCTCCAAGGTCGCCCGAGGAACTCCACGAAACTGTGTGCTTCTTTATGCATTTAAACTGAACACTGTAAACATGTCCGTCCATGCAAGACGACACTTGTACCAAAGGTGCATCACATACAACAGCGTGCTGCTGCACACTCTCCACAAGCGACACTACTTGCCGCTGTTCACCTACAAATAGATGGGGGGTACACGCTGGGTCGTCTGCATGGTCTGATGCAAAGGAAGACAGTGAAGACGACGTACCTTGCGGGGATGTAGTTGGAGGTGACAATGATGGCACTGGTGACAAAATATGATTTGCTGGCGAAGAGATCGACGATGACGTGGACGGACTGCAGAATGATGACGGCAGCGGCGATGACGTCGAAGGACTGCAGAATGATGATGGCAGCGACGATGACGTCGAAGGACTGCAGAATGATGATGGCAGCGACGATGACGTCGAATGACTGCAGAATGATGATGGCAGCGACGATGACGTCGAAGGACTGCAGAATGATGATGGCAGCGACGATGACGTCGAAGGACTGCAGAATGATGATGGCAGCGACGATGACATCAAAGGACTGCAGAATGATGATGGCAGCGACGATGACGTCGAAGGACTGCAGAATGATGATGGCAGCGACGATGACGTCGAAGGACTGCAGAATGATGATGGCAGCGACGATGACGTCGAAGGACTGCAGAATGATGATGGCAGCGACGATGACGTCGAAGGACTGCAGAATGATGATGGCAGCGACGATGACGTCGAAGGAATGCAGAATGATGATGGCAGCGACGATGACGTCGAAGGAATGCAGAATGATGATGGCAGCGACGATGACGTCGAAGGACTGCAGAATGATGATGGCAGCGACGATGACGTCGAAGGACTGCAGAATGATGATGGTAGCGACGATGACGTCGAAGGACTGCAGAATGATGATGGCAGCGACGACGAAGAGGATGAGAATAATGGTGTTGCTGACGATGGTGACATTGGGCAAACCGACCTTGTAACTAACCGACTGTTCAAATAACTGTCTAGTAAGTGACTGAGAACATCATGGTTTGCAGAAAATCCGGAAGCGTTTTTGGCGTTTGCAAATTTAGCATCAAAGGCATCTCTATCGTCTTCGCTTCTAAATGACAACTCGATTTGTCTCCTGCCACGTTTACGTGAATACACTTCCCACGTCCCGTCCCTCTTCCGTTTATGGTACTTCTGTTCTGAAATGTTAGTAATGTCACGCATAGCCATTGTAAAAACACAATAATGCCACTGAAATGTGCTGTCCCTTAGCTGAACAAACATAAACCGCCGATCATTTCAGATCAAAACTGAGTTTGACGGGATTTGCTGTCACATAATATAGAAAGCAAAACTATTCACCGCTGAAGGAACTTTTTATCAGCACTGTGTCTGACATCACAACAAGACCAGAGACAAATCCAGATGGCCGCCGCTCCTCAACGCCGCCAAAAATATATGATTTGAATTGTTCCACAGCCACCCGAATATAAGCTAACTGCGCATGCACTCCCTATCACGTGCTACATGTACATGGCTACGTCACTGGTACCACAGACCAATGCAGAGCCAATGAAAACTAGGATATTGTAACGAGCTACCCGCACGGCACCTTATTCAACTACCACGGATTGCCAGAGGTCAAGACGCGCTTTTCTTTCCCGCGTATACGTTTGAATTCAAATTACAAGGGTCGGAACAGTTTTTATCATGGCGTTTTGCATTCAATTGCGTGTGGACGAAGAGAAGGAGGCTGCAATTCAAAGCTTGTTTACAGCCTACGGGTGGGATCTCCAATATGAAAGGGTGCCAGATATCAACCTTGTTCAGTCGGGGAGAAACAGAAGTAAGTACCTCTCGAGCATTTTCTGTGTCTAGTTTATTCTCACGAAACAGTACGTCCAACTAAAAAAACCGTTACTTTGCACACAAAAAGTGTTGATGATCGAACACAATTTTGTTTTATCATTTTAATTTATGTATGTTCAGCAACCATTGTTTTACCTTCTTTTTATATTTAGTCAAGTTTTGACTAAATATTTTAACATCGAGGGGGAATCGAAACGAGGGTCGTGGTGTATGTGTGTGTGTGTGTGTGTGTGTGTGTGCGTGCGTGCGTGCGTGTAGAGCGATTCAGACCAAACTACTGGACCGATCTTTATGAAATTTGACATGAGAGTTCCTGGGATTGATATCCCCGTACGTTTTTTTCATTTTTTTGATAAATGTCTTTGATGACGTCATATCCGGCTTTTCGTGAAAGTTGAGGCGGCACTGTCACGCTCTCATTTTTCAACCAAATTGGTTGAAATTTTGGTCAAGTAATCTTCGACGAAGCCCGGGGTTCGGTATTGCATTTCAGCTTGGTGGCTTAAAAATTAATTAATGACTTTGGTCATTAAAAATCGGAAAATTGTAAAAAAAAATAAAAATTTATAAAACGATCCAAATTTACGTTGATCTTATTCTCCATCATTTGCTGATTCCAAAAACATATAAATATGTTATATTCGGATTAAAAACAAGCTCTGAAAATTAAATATATAAAAATTATTATCAAAATTAAATTGTCCAAATCAATTTAAAAACACTTTCATCTTATTCCTTGTCGGTTCCTGATTCCAAAAACATATAGATATGATATGTTTGGATTAAAAACACGCTCAGAAAGTTAAAACAAAGAGAGGTACAGAAAAGCGTGCTATCCTTCTTAGCGCAACTACTACCCCGCTCTTCTTGTCAATTTCACTGCCTTTGCCATGAGCGGTGGCCTGACGATGCTACGAGTAAAATGGCATTGCGTTTCATTCTGTGAGTTCGACAGCTACTTGACTAAATATTGTATTTTCGCCTTACGCGACTTGTTTTTATATTTAGTCAAGTTTTGACTAAATATTTTAACATCGAGGGGGAATCGAAACGAGGGTCGTGGTGTATGTGCGTGTGTGCGTGTGTGCGTGTGTGCGTGTGTGTGTGTGTGTGTGTGTAGAGCGATTCAGACTAAACTACTGGACCGATCTTTATGAAATTTGACATGAGAGTTCCTGGGTATGAAATCCCCATACGTTTTTTTCATTTTTTTGATAAATGTCTTTGATGACGTCATATCCGGCTTTTCGTGAAAGTTGAGGCGGCACTGTCACGCCCTCATTTTTCAACCAAATTGGTTGAAATTTTGGTCAAGTAATCTTCGACGAAGCCCGGGGTTCGGTATTGCATTTCAGCTTGGTGGCTTAAAAATTAATTAATGACTTTGGTCATTAAAAATCTGAAAATTGTAAAAAAAAATAAAAATTTATAAAACGATCCAAATTTACGTTTATCTTATTCTCCATCATTTGCTGATTCCAAAAACATATAAATATGTTATATTCGGATTAAAAACAAGCTCTGAAAATTAAATATATAAAAATTATTATCAAAATTAAATTGTCCAAATCAATTTAAAAACACTTTCATCGTATTCCTTGTCGGTTCCTGATTCCAAAAACATATAGATATGATATGTTTGGATTAAAAACACGCTCAGAAAGTTAAAACAAAGAGAGGTACAGAAAAGCGTGCTATCCTTCTTAGCGCAACTACTACCCCGCTCTTCTTGTCAATTTCACTGCCTTTGCCATGAGCGGTGGACTGACGATGCTACGAGTATACGGTCTTGCTGAAAAATGGCATTGCGTTCACTTTCATTCTGTGAGTTCGACAGCTACTTGACTAAATATTGTATTTTCGCCTTACGCGACTTGTTTCTTTTGTACATTCTCAGCAGAATTCTTTTAGTTCAACCCAATGTACTGCCCAGATAACATCTCGTTTACTGTCGGCGTTGTTTTCATGCATTGTACCACGTTCTATGATGTTTTGGATACATAAATAACAAGTCGCGTGAAGCGAAATTACAACATTTAGTCAATCTGTCGAACCCACAGAATAAAACTGCACGCACTGCAGTGTTTTCAGTCACGAGAATAAAACAGCTTCGTCAATCCACGCGGCGAGGAAGTCGCTTGCCTTCAGACTACCCCCCCCCCCCCCCCCCCCTTACCTCTCCAATTTCCCTTGTGCGTGCCAACTGGCAATGACACTTGTTTACTTTGTATACTGGCAGAGAGGCAAAAGAAGACCTGCACCGCCAGACGAGATGTACCAGCCACACCCACCCAAAATACTCCAGCGCCCAGCCCCAGTCCGCCTGACCTGGTTCCATTAGCAGATGATGACATATCGGAATGCCCACACTGCCTCTTGTCGCCTTGCATCACCGAGGGAGGCAGGGATGCGGATTTCATCAGATGTGGACAACCGGCGTGTCCACAAAACAGAGGCATCCGCCACCGGAGCTATTGTCGCTACTGGAACCAGCTAAACTTTCTCGGTGCCTGGAGCGACCCTCGCTATCTGGTAAAAAAGACAAATATGGCGGAGGGAGAGTGGGCATTATTTCACAGACGTGAGGTAATGCCCCTCTGTGTTTTAAAAAAAGTTAGAGGGCTCTACCCTAACCCCGCCGGGATCCCATATGTTGGGCATAAGTGGGGATAAACTTGATACTTTACAACTGCAGTGTGTGTATGTGTGTGTGTGTGTGTGTGTGTGAGTGTGTGTGAGTGTGTGTTTCCGGAAGCGCTCCAGCAGTGCTTGGCTACCTGACAACGGACAGGAAATGTTCGAATAAGCCCACTTATGTCCAACTTGTGGGATACCGTACGTGTATATCACGGTGTCAGTCTTCGTTGTTATCCGCTACAAATTTTTTTCTTCACATTTTGCAGTTACAATCGAACTATATTGCTGACCAACAAATGTGTTTACCTTGTTTGTTTGGAGTCATACCGATGCGTTCGGCTAATTTTGTACACGATAGGCAGATCACTAACTTCAATTCGTTCGTGTAGTTTGTGTGTATTGTTGCGCGACTGTGTATTTTCTTACTTATGCATATCAGTGTCTGATTCCAACTTGCGAAAAGAAGGATGCAGTTGTAAATCTGCCTTATTAGTATTACTCAGTTAATTCAAGATCAATTAATTCTGGGAGTGTGGGATGTCGAGTGTCAAAACCCAGTGTATATGTTGAGAAGATCAAGAACAATGTTTCCCATTTCAGATCATAAAATGAGACTGATTCTAGCTGATAGTGAAGGTTCGGCTTATGGTATGATTACACAACTAACATGTTCTCCAACGTTTATATCTGTTTCTGTAACGAACTCACAACTAAACATATTTTATAAGTTGCTCATTTTGAAAAGTATGTTTGTGTATGTGTGCTTGGATGCCTTTCTACGATTTAAAACCAACAGTATTGCACCTAATACCTATGTGTCATCCGGTGTGTGTGTGTGTGTGTGTGTGTGTGTGTGTGTGTGTGTGTGTGTGTGTGTGTGTGTGTGTGTGTGTGTGTGTGTGTGTGTGCTCTTGGTTATGTCGGGATTTTAGCTGTTGTTGATGAGTACGTAACAAAATGTAGTCAGTATAATTATATACGTTTGCACCATACCTCATCTCCCGTGAAATATCAACAGAGTTCGAAGTTTCAGTTTGTCAATCTGTTTCGTATGATTTGTTCTCAAATTTTCAAATACGTTTAGTATTTCTTTTCTTGCCACGGTTTGTTTACAACTCATCGCCATTTTTCAATCTCGAAAGATCTAACTAGAATGGGCAAGTAATAAGTGTTCTGAGCATCGCCTAAGTAGACATTAACAAGCATGTACATACTTGAATGATCTTGCCGTTGTCTATCTTTTGCGATATCCTGTCAATTTTCACATCGCAACTTTATTGAATATTTGTACTAGTTTCAAGTTGTCTGATTCAAACTAGATTTTGAATCACATAGAAATAAAACGATTTCTTCGTGAACTTCAATTTTGTTTGAGTAATATATCAGGTGTACGATACATCTACACAGTTGTGTGTGTGTATGTGTGTGTGTGTGTGTGTGTGTATGTATGTGTGTGTGTGTGTGTGTGTGTGTGTGTGTGTGTGTGTGTGTGTGTGTGTGTTTCTTGAACATAACTACACCCATGTGTTTATGAGTTACATATATATATATGCGTTCAGTCAGTCTGCATGTTTCCTTTCAAAAAATAAGACACAACATCAAAAATGAATACAGATTTGATCTGCAAGGAGGAAATATCAAACCAACCCACACCCTAAACAGCCCCTAAAGCAGCTCATGACAAACTTTTGGTACACACTTTGCAAAATAATACTCTAATTTCTAACCAGCTGCATTACACGCTGCCAACAGAGAGAGAACAAGTCGCGTAAGGCGAAAATACAACATTTAGTCAAGTAGCTGTCGAACTCACAGAATGAAACTGAACGCAATGCCATTTTTCAGCAAGACCGTATACTCGTAGCATCGTCAGTCCACCGCTCATGGCAAAGGCAGTGAAATTGACAAGAAGAGCGGGGTAGTAGTTGCGCTAAGAAGGATAGCACGCTTTTCTGTACCTCTCTTTGTTTTAACTTTCTGAGCGTGTTTCTAATCCAAACATATCATATCTATATGTTTTTGGAATCAGGAACCGACAAGGAATAAGATGAAAGTGTTTTTAAATTGATTTCGACAATTTAATTTTGATAATAATTTTTATATATTTAATTTTCAGAGCTTGTTTTTAATCCAAATATAACATATTTATATGTTTTTGGAATCAGAAAATGATGGAGAATAAGATGAACGTAAATTTGGATCGTTTTATAAAAAAAATATTTTTTTTACAATTTTCAGATTTTTAATGACCAAAGTCATGAATTAATTTTTAAGCCACCAAGCTGAAATGCAATACCGAAGTCCGGGCTTCGTCGAAGATTACTTGACCAAAATTTCAACCAATTTGATTGAAAAATGAGGGCGTGACAGTGCCGCCTCAACTTTCACGAAAAGCCGGATATGACGTCATCAAAGACATTTATCAAAAAAATGAAAAAAACGTTTGGGGATTTCATACCCAGAAACTCTCATGTCAAATTTCATAAAGATCGGTCCAGTAGTTTAGTCTGAATCGCTCTACACACACACACACAGACAGACAGACAGACACACACACACACACACACACACACGCACATACACCACGACCCTCATCTCGATTCCCCCCTCTATGTTAAAACATTTAGTCAAAACTTGACTAAATGTAAAAAGGAAGGGAGAGACATAGTTAATTTCCCTTTCTCTTTTTCAGGACGGTTGTTAGCTCCCCCTTTCTCAGGACGGTGTGTGTCTTGTACTGGTCAGCGAAATGTTTATGTATCAACCGACCAAGCCCTGATACAACGGGTTCAAGTTCAGGTTGCTCCAGGAGAAAAATTCCTGCCGATGTTCGCCTACACATTTGAACTGCTGTCAAAATTACTATGTAATACGATATTCGGGTTTTAAAATTGGTAGCAAATTACAACCAATAATGATGTTTTTTGCTTCGGCATTGAAGCAATGTTCACTATTTACTAACAAAATAATTACGAAATAAACACAAAACCAAATCAGTGAGGCAGAGGGGACAAAAAGCCGAGCGGGTGTGTGTGTGTGTGCGTGTGTGTGTGTGTGTGTGCTAGTGTGTGCCTGTGTGAGTGTGTGTGTGTGTGTGTGTGCCAGTGTGTGTATGTGTATGTGTGTGTGTGCGTGTGTGTAGAGCGATTGAGACCAAACTACTGGACCGATCTGTCGAACCCACAGAATAAAACTGCACGCACTGCAGTGTTTTCAGTCACGAGAATAAAACAGCTTCGTCAATCCACGCGGCAAGGAAGTCGCGCAATTTTTGCGTGCAACACGAAGTAAACAGACATGCAAGAATAGCGACGGGTTCAAGTTTAGGTCGCTCCAGGAGAAAAATTCTTTTGGATGTTGGCCTTTAACTGAACTAAATTGATATGGGAAAAAACGCTACGCTGATCCAATTGAAATTTAATACCAAGCATAAACTTAAGAGACTGCCGGAGAGAGAGATCCCGTTCGTACGACATGACTGTAACTTACTAAGTTACACATGGCAGAGACATAGATGTATGTATGTCTCTGCACATGGTTAACCTATTCATTTTTAAAGGTTTTATTATTAGTTTACTCATTTTACGTATCACCACCACCACCACCACCCCCACCGCTCCTCCCCCCCCCCCCACCCCCCACCCCCACCCCATTAGTAACTTTATTTACCGTCTCATTATTCTTGTGAAAAGCATACTAGTTTCCGTGCAAAAAAATGTCGAGAAAGAGTTTTCCGCTTTCACCGAGTTCATACGGACTCACTGCACATATGCTGTACACTTATGTTCTTCGTCCCTCCTTCCTTCCTTCCCTGCGGTTCAGTGCTGTCAAGTAGTGAAGATGGAAACGGGAGGGCTATTTTTAGAAAGAAAGAAGGTCAACGGTGGTCACATAATGCGCGGCAGCTTGGTGCCTCAAAGGGTCACGTGACTTCTCAATCCAATCATTAGTTATGGGTTGTTTACCCGTAAACAATTTGTTTGTTTGCTCCATGGAACTGAAATGGTGAACCCCACATGGAAGATGTGCAAATTGGAGGAAGGAAGCCATGTTGGAATGGAAGATGGAGGAAGAGAAACAATGAAAATGGTGGGGGGCCAACAATATTAGGCTACACGATCCCTGGAGAGCTGAAACTCACTGAAATTGAATCGAAGCGTGGATGGCGACTCGCTTGAAGGGTTGACAAGCTGTCAGTTAACTGTATCGTGGATTTAGTGCCCATTTCACGCTTTGTGCTGTTTGAAAGGGGGTTAGGACACATTTAGCACCGGTCGAAGGTAAGACGAAGAGTTTTTGAAAAAATTCTAAAAATATGTCTGTGGCATGTTTCTCGGATAATGCTGCTTGCGCGTCAGAGCGAAAAATATTGACCAGTTTCACAAAATAGAGCTTCATAATTCTCCAAATCATTGTGAATTCACAGGTTTCCACAGGGTGATTCCCAACGATTTTGCTATGTTTAGATCAGAGTTTCGGGGAACCCCCATGTGATCTGCCAGTAGCGTTGCACTTGCACTCAGATCCAACCGAAATATTCATCTCAGGCATCAACAATAAGTTTGGGTTTAAAATGAAATGAACTGTTGTGGAATATGTTGATGGTAAGACACCAAATAACCCCGTGTCTTTGGGGGGAGGAGGAGTCTTCGCGATTTTGCCTTTGATTTTTACGAGTTTCTGGGGTCGATTCTGTAGTCGGTTGTCATTAAACGAAAGTGTGATTGGAACTCCCTAGTGAGAGTGTTTAGAGCAAAATACTTTTGGCATGTATATCATGGTCATTGGTGTGTAAAAGTTTGTGTGTGCTTGAGCTTATCTTGATCTGCAATGTCGGGTCATTGCGTTTACCCTTTGTCATTTGCGCCTCGCTCTGATCACTTCTTACCGAATTGACCAATCAGCGGTGCTGATTGCTGGGAATCTCCTCTCATGGCTTCCTTTGTGGTGTTGTGACACGAATTGTACGACCGGTGTTGTGTTGTGTGTGATTTATCTGACTGTGTTTAGTTCTAGACACTTGCTTAGAAAGTGACTATGACAGAATAACAGATCACAGGAAACATTGATATTTCCAGGGAGGACAACAAAAAGTTGAAAATTCTTCTTAGAAAACGTGAAGTTGTGGCACAGAGGTTGATTATTTTCACATTTCACATGCTGATGTTGAACAGTTGTATTACCTCATGTTTGTATCTAAGGCAAATTGCAATTGAGGTCTAACGAATGACGTCTCACAACGTGCGCGGTCGTCCTTGGCGGTCAAGAAAGCCGCCGCGATCATTGCGCAGACAACACTTCTAGACCGCCAATATTTTTTGTGCGCATCACATGCCGGCTCCACATAAATCGGCCGGAAACGAAGCAATTGGGAAACCTGGATAGATTACAATTTAAAGAGTGGTGATTTACGAATCTTGTGTTTGTGTTAAACTATCACTACTGTTAAACTGTTCTTATCGTACATCATGTGTGTAAATGAAATTTTGCTCTAAGTCTAACACAAACCTGATTCTAAGCACATGCCAGTAAATACAGCACCCTATACTCACGTGACTTGTATGTGACTATCCCCCAAAGTTGATGTATTCGAAAACGCACCGAGCGGTGCTGCTGATCGAACTTTCAGAGATGAGATTCTTCCGCTTTTTCGCGGAATTCCGCTCAAAAGTTGATCCCCAGGACCGTTTTTCTGAATCGTCCGGACCCCACCAGGGGTGTTGCCCCTGGACCCCAAATGTTTTTTTGGGAATCTCATCTCTGAACTTTGGACCACATGTATTCCCCCTCACCCCCCCCCCCCACCCCCCCCCCCCACCACCCCCCCCCCTTTGAAATTAGCTTCAACGCAAAATATTTATTTTCTTATTCAACCCTTTGAAATTAGCTTCAACGCAAAATATTTATTTTCTTATTCAAGGGATGTAACCGCTCGGTGCGTTTTCTAATAAATCGAATTTGAGGTAAAATCGATCGAATTACATCACAAATCTGCTTCTGTTACAAGATCTTGCCATGATTTTCTGCCTCGAGATAATTGTACCGCTGAAATTGGCGGAGAAACATTCAGTTTTAAGTTAATGTTACATGTCAAGTGAGTATAGGGTGCTGTATTTACTGGCGTGTATTCCAAAATCTTCAGCGCTTGCTTTATTTGCTTGCTTAATTTGCTTTACTGTGTTCTTTCAGTAAGGGTGTACCGCATCAGAACAGAGACAGCAACAGACATGGACGCTGAGAAAGAAGCTGTGCAGGAGCAAACACCAGGAGAACAAGAAAAGAAAACTGCTGGGTAAGGATATTACCAGATTGTTTTCCATTTTACAGGATTATAAGTGGGAAGAACATAGGTCAGGGAAATTGCCGTGTGGCTTTTGGACTGGTTAAAGTACCTATACATCTTAAAGAAGTTAAATTACAGGTTTGATCATTTTGATAGGCTTCACTGTGAGTTACAGCAATGAACTGCACTTTGAGCAGATGTTGCAGATCATAAGCCTATGTAGTGTAACAATATCAGGTAACGGAAGCTTTTTACGGATTCAGCTGAGCTCTGTGAAGTTGATAGCTTTGCATCAAGTCTGCAGAGTTATTCTTACTGTTCTTCATTGTGATTATAACTGTGTTTGCTTAATCCGTTGTTGGGTCTCAGCACACTTTGATCAGTCTGTGCAAAAAATCCAGCTTTTGTTCTGTATGCTTACAATACAGTGTGCACTGCAATACAGAATCTACTGTACAAAGTTTGGGTAAAATTTGTTCTTTTTCTTACGGACATTATTTGCTCCTTTCTCTCTCTCTCTCCATTTCTCTCCTCTTTTTTTTTAAGGAGTAGATGGTTATTTACAGTGAAACTGACAAGTTTGTATTTACACTGGATCTAGATCTGCCACACTCCAGCAGAGACCGCAACACGATGACCTAGTGGTAAGGCGTCCGCCCCGTGATCGGGAGGTCGTGGGTTCGAACCCCGGCCGGGTCATACCTAAGACTTTGAAATTGGCAATCTAGTGGCTGCTCCGCCTGGCGTCTGGCATTATGGGGTTAGTGCTAGGACTGGTTGGTCCGGTGTCAGAATAATGTGACTGGGCGAGACATGAAGCCTGTGCTGCGACTTCTGTCTTGTGTGTGGCGCACGTTAAATGTCAAAGCAGCACCACCCTGATATCACCCTTCGTGGTGGACTGGGCGTTAAGCAAACAAACATTGAAACAAACAAACAAACACTCTAGCAGTAGCACCAAAGACAGTTCTTATCTTCTATTCTAACAGAAACTTGATTTGAGCTGTCTCAGTTGATGCAAGAAACAGCGAAAACATGGCATAAGCATCACAGTAAATGTTCTGGGAGTGGGAGGTCAAGCCCTGGAACGGTATTCAAAAGCAGTGGGAACTTAAAAGTGGTGTTAGCAGCTATCAGCTGGACAGCTAAATGTCTGTAAATAATAAATTCAAATTTTTAAGCTCGTTTATGTCACCAAGTTAGAAAGCTGTTAGCTATCAAGTTTGTTACCTCATTTTTTTGCTCTGTACACATGCGCACTTACAACTTCATCAAAGGAAATCACAACCACTTGATGCTTCCCTTCTATCCGAGAGATGCATGGTCAACGAGAGAGGCCATCACGTGGCTTTTGCAGGTCGTAACAATGTCATGAATGGCAGTTAGGGTGACTTACAGCGCAGACAGTGCCACCATGCGGTCAAGTGCTGCCAACAAGGTGTCATGAAGCTGAATACAAGTCATGATTATCATCTTCCTTGTTTTGTCCTGATTACCACCTTCCATTGCATGCCATAAAAAGCTGCCTTTAGTGGCCAGTGGGAGCAAATTCGGTCATACTGATAGCAGTAGAATTTTTTTCCAAATTGCTTGACACAGCAATATTTCTGATTGTTGCATGTCTGTGGTTTGTTTCAGGCCTGAACCAGAGGCTGCAGGAGATGCATCAGCCAAAAGAAAGCTCGAGGAGTATGCTGATTGCGAGGATGGCAGTTTATCTAAAAAGTATGATAGCTATATTTCTAATGCAAAGCTTGAAGCTTGTACTTACCAGCAAAGTGATTTTTCAGTTTGATTGACAATGTGCAGTAAAGCTTTGGTTGATGTATTGAAAATGTAAAAAATATTCACAGACCTATGAACTGGTCTGAACAGGTTTGTCAATTATGTTAACTGCTAAAATTATCAAAAATACAGTCGTAATAGGGGAATAGTCGACACAAAAATGAAGCTGTTGTAATAGAAAACAACATCTAGTTATCTGCAGAAAAAATTAATCGCAAATTATTTCATTGCCAGATTTGGGATAGCAGAGAACAAGCACAGTCACTAAAGCACATCCTCAGTCAGTTGACCAATACTTTTTTTTTTTTATCTGCTGTGTTACTTCAAATGTGAGGTGAGCATCACAATGAACAATGTGAGGAAGCAGAAACTTTTATCAAACAATAATTTTGTTGTTGATTTGTTGCAGGCAAAAAGTCGAGGAGGTGGAGGAAAAGCGTGCTGAAGAAAGCAGTCGGCAAGCAGAAGGAGGTGAAGCTGAGGACAAAACTGAAAAAGACAAAGAAAATGCTGTGAAGGACTCGATCGCAGAAGAAAAAATGGATCAGTCCACGCCAGGTAATGCTGGCGATGGGAGCTCTGCTGTTGGCGAGGAGAAGAAGGTCCAAACAGAAAGTGAGGCAGCCAAAGAGAACAAAGCAGAGAAGGTAGAAGTGAAAGAAGAGAAAGATGTGACAGAGACAGGAACTGAAGTGGGAGAGGAAAAGAAAGAAGTGAAGGTGGAAGTAAAAGAGGAGGCCGATGAAACTGTTGAGGAAAAAGAATCTGAAAACAAACCGGGGAACAGTGAATCCCAAGACAAACCACTAGACACAGCAGATCAAAAGGTAGAGACGAAGGAAAGTGAGGGAAAAGCTGCATCCTCGTCGGTCAAAACAGAGGAAGAGAAGGTCGTGGTCAAAACAGAAGAGACAGTCGTGGTCAAAACAGAGAAGGTTAGTGAACCCGTTAGCCCAGAGGAAGAAAAAGCTCCCTCTGTAAATTCTGACGGTGGCAGCGACAAAGAAAACATGAACGGTGATGCGCCAGTGGACCTGAGCAGCGCCGGTACACCAGATGTCATCATGCTGTCAGATGAGGAAGAGACGGGAGAGAAGAAGAAGCTGTCGCTGCAGCAGTTGACTGACCTGAAGAGAAGAGTGCGCCACCTGCAGGCAGAGCTGAGGAACGAGGAAGCCAAGCTGGTGTTGCTAAAAAAGCTGAGACAAAGTCAGCTGGCTCCTCAGGTACAGGACCAGCCCCCTGTGCCCAACAACAACAGCAGCAGCAGCAACAGTAGCACCAACCAGCAGTCTAAACAGAACATTGTTCGACAGAGTGGTGGCCCTCCACCGCTGGTGCGTAGCGGCCTGCAAGGGCGGGGTTCCAACCTCCTCATGCAGCAACAGCAAAGCCGTACATCCTCGCAGGGACAGATGCGTAACATGCAGGGACCACCGCCACTGGTAAACACTCCTCGCTCAGGAAATAGCAGCACCAACGGGCATGCATCTCAAGCTGTACGTGGAGGTCACAGCTTGCATTCGCAGGGCTCCAGCGGCCACCGCTCTGTGCCGCAACAACAAGCAGCTCAGCTTCAGCAGGCAGCCACTCCACCCCAGCCTCCAGTGGACACCCAGACTCCAGCACAGAGGCAGGCTGCAGCCAAGCTGGCCCTCCGAAAGCAGCTGGAGAAAACCTTGCTGCAGATCCCGCCCCCCAAGCCCCCAGCGCCTGAGATGAACTTCATTCCATCTCTGGCCTGCCCTGACTTTGTCTTGCTGTTGGGGCTGGAGGAGGTGGTCAACCACATCATCGACCTGCAGCTCATTGCTCGTGGCCAGAAGTCCGCTGATGAGAAGTTCATCTGCAACCCCTTCACCTGTGTCCAGTGTGGCACGGACTACACTCCAGTGTGGAAGCGGGAGAAGCCTGGTTCCAAGAACGTCATCTGTGAGCACTGTGTGACATGGAACCAGAAGCGGGCCCTGAAGCAGGAGCACACCAACCGCCTGAAGAGCGCCTTTGTCAAGGCTCTGCAACAGGAGCAGGAGATCGAGCGCATGCAGGCCCAGACCCCGTCAAACCCCTCCACTCCCACCCCTACCCCCTCAGTCACACCCCCTGCCACCTTGTCCTCCAACCCCCCTCCGTCTCTGGCGGCTGCAGCTGCAGCCAGCAATGTGGCAGCAGCGGCAGCCATGACCATGAATTCTGCATCCTACCGTGCCAGCGCAGAACAGGTTCGCCAGCACCATAACTTCTTGCAGCAGGCTCACCAGGCCCAGCTGCGTGCCGGTGCAGGGATGCAGGGGTTTGGGGCTCGCTCCCCCTTCCCCTACACCTTACCTTACGTCAAGCAGGCTGATCTACAACGCCAGTACCTTCTGGACATGATTCCTCGTGGCGGTATGCCGTGGAAGCCTTGATCGCTTGTCTCCCATCAGGCTCAAGGCAGGACCAGACTTTCCTTGCACCTACTCATTTGGTGTGCAAGAGACCAGTGCTCATTTGTGTACTGAAACTCTAAGAGACTAATTTACAACAATTTCCTGCACCGTCAGTTTGTTCATGAATCAAAGTCATTGCACACGTGACATTTGTGTGGATTGCTTATGCTGTGCACCGTTACGTTTTTGTTACAAGTTTCTCTTTGTGTACAGAGGTGATGCAGGTTGTGGTGGGCTTTTGCTGAGCAAAAGGGACTTGAAGTCGCGGATTAGTGCATTAATTTTTACACGCCGTTCTTCCATGACAAGCATTCTGAACCAGGGGTGGTTTCAGTGTTGGTCCAATGAATGTTCTTTTACTTTTAGTAGGATCTCAAATGAATTTTGTGGATTTAGTCAAACTAAAAGGCACGGGGCAAATTAGGAGGCTTATATTGCATTTTCCCTTGTCTTTTGTAAAAATTGGGGGGAGGGGGGGGGACTACTACTTCTTTTCTCTTTATTGCGTTGCAGGAAGTACTGGAAAATAAGCAAAGCAGTTATAATGTGCTCAAAGCATCTGTTCGTATTTTGCCCGAACTCTTTTATGTACATTATGAGGAACCTTTGGATTTTCACTGTTGCTGGGTTGTTTTGGTTTTTTTAAAGGAAGAGATTTGATACCCAAAATGCCAAACTTCGTTTTCAGATTTTGCAACTATTGAACTATTCATCAACCTCAGAATAGATTAAAAGAAGATGGACATCTGTCATGGAAATCATATAGTGGATATTTCAGATGTATTTAAAGTTATTGAAGTATTTGATGTGAGACTGAGATGTTTGTCATTTTTTTTTTATAAAAAGGATTTTGTAGTCTGACTTATCTCTTAGACATGATGAGTGATTATGTGCCGTGTTGCCATTGTTAAGTGAAAAGAATGGAATCTTTTAAAGGGAAAAAGGATTTTGCACAATACATTTCAATGAGTTTATTTTGGGCCACCTGATGTCATGCTTGTAGTTGTATACAATGCTTTGAAAAGAATCATGCTTAGAATTCATTTTATATCCTCCTTGCGAGGAATTTTCAGTGCATTTTGCATGGGAATCAAATTAATCTGGTGGCAGTGATCTTTTTTTTTTTATCTTGTTTATTGTGAAGTGAGCCTTTTTGTTGTGGTGTTGTGTTGATAAATTCTGCTAGCCAATTATGCTTGTTTTATTACTGTTTATTTAGAAAGCAACATTCTTAAATTCTATTCAGATTTTTGGCAGAATGTTGCCCCTGTCTGCAGGGTAATCAATTAGACCTGTATATAAAGTGGGAATGTGGTTTTCTTTCCTTCACTGGTGTCTAGTTTCAGATTGTGAGAATGAATTTGAAACAGAAAGACATGAAAATCTGTTCAGTGTTTACTTTGTTTTCACTTTTTGTCCTCATTTCATCATCAATCTCAGTTATAATCACCTCTTGTTGATGGTTATTCTTTCGTTTGTGCACGAGAGACTGTGAGCACTTGAAGACTGCAAGTGTGAATGACTGTGCATTGATGTATTCCCTAATTTATTTTGTTGTCCGAGTGTAAGTGAAGTAATTATACATGTTAATAAAATAAAACATTTCCTACAAAGCATGTTTTGTATATCATCTCATATTGAATGCAATGTTCAGAAAAATGTGGGTTTTTTCTTCTTTAAATGAAATGCGTTTTAAAAGTCATAATTTAGGGGGGGGGCAATCTACACAAGCCAAAAAACATGGGAGAAGATGGAAAGCCTAAAAAACATGGGAGAAGTATGCTTATTGGCTGCAAGATGCATTTTTTGCTTGCAACGAACTGAATTTTGAAGAAAAGAGATTTCCTTTCACACACATTCTCTGTCATTGGCTAAGCCAAGATCTAAAAATTAAAAAATGTCAAGGTCAGATCACATATCAAGTGGAAACGCAGACATAATACATATTAGGCCATTTATTGATTTGAACAGTGGGAAGGCTATGAAGAGAGAAAGCTGTTATTTACCTTCCTTGGCAACTTCGGGGCAAAAATGTTATTTGAATGACAAATCTATAACTAAAAGCTCTCAAAAACCATGGTGGAGGCACATATTGTATTAATTGCTTTCGGTCGTTTCCTTTCTGCTTTACACAATACTGAAGATTTGGGATTCACTGAAAGCACACAATGCAACTGTTGTATACACATGCTTGGTGTTTATTTTCAGTCTCATCAGCAGTTTGCAAGCAAATCGAAAGAGGACAAAAACTCTGTCGGTGGTTATATTTGTTGCATACATGTACTCCCCTGAAGAAATTGATTTTGTATAAACTTGTTAACGTATATGCCATTTAAAAAAAAAATTTGTTGAATAAAAGTGCAACAGCTAAACTGTAACTGTTGTATGTGTATATACATCATATATGGATGTGTGTGTAGCTCAGAGTGTTTGAAGGGAGTGTATTTCAAATAATAAAATAACTTGCTAATGCATAAGAAACACACTTTTTTTTTCTGTCGAATAACTTTTAAAGAAACAGCACAAAACACCACACCATTCATTCATTATTTATTGTTTACTGTACAAAACAAATTACAAAAGTTGACAAGAGGGATATTGAAACAGTCCACGCACATTTATGGAGCAACAGTTGAAATGGCCCAAAGTTCACAAAATCACAGACGTTCTTCTACAGGTACAGTGATCACTCATGATCAGAAACTGGTTTTGATACAATGACTCTCAATGTACAAATTTAGTACATACATACACAATTATACAGTGGTGTGAATATCTACACTTTACATTGCAAACAAAAATATACACAAAAGACCTTTGTTTAGTATCATATGTTGACACAGATCATGCACTGTATGCCCACAGAAAGTCCATTACTGGATGAGGGTTTCACAATAACCCGCCGCTCTTTTTATGCTTAGTTTTATTTGTGCCACGTAAAGTGGAGAAACAGTTCAAAATGTATAAACAGAAAAGGTTAGATGGAGGGTCTGTACAGTTTGTTTTTATCCACTAAAGGGCTTGCTGCTTCACACACCCACCCGCCCTCCTATTCTTAGCCCTCAGGGTCACTGCAGGAAAAAACGTATAACGGGTACATCTTGTATAAAACTCATCCATTACAAAAACCTACCCTTGACTGGCATAAAAAAAAAATCCCCATGAAACAAAATTGTAGATAACTGCATACAATTTAAGAAGTGAAGCAAAACTCTTTTTTTTGCGGCCACTGCATAGCGCCTTGCAGTTCTCGTAACGTAAACATGGCAAGAAATTTCATACATTCAGAACGTTTACACAACCAGTAAGGACAGGTGCTGTACTGGCTTTAAACTGGATTACAACCTAAGTGTATATATTCACCTCCCCCACCTTTTAAACGGAGACAGACAGTATTCTCTAGATTTGAACAGGAACATTTTTTCCACAGTACACTCGTTCATTGAACGCTCAGGCCGCTTTGGGCAAACCAGAATCAATGCTCCACAAGCCGGACAACATCAATTTCTGCACATCTCCTACCCATCCCTCTTCTTTTTACATTTAGTCAAGTTTTGACTAAATGTTTTAACGTAGAGGGGGGAATCAAGACGAGGGTGTGGTGTATGTGTGTGTGTCTGTGTGTGTGTGTAGAGCGATTCAGACTAAACTACTGGACCGATCTTTATGAAATTTGACATGAGAGTTCCTGGGTATGATATCCTCAGACGTTTTTTTCATTTTTTTGATAAATGTCTTTGATGACGTCATATCCGGCTTTTCGTGAAAGTTGAGGCGGCACTGTCATGCTCTCATTTTTCAACCAAATTGGTTGAAATTTTGGTCAAGTAATCTCCGACGAAGCCCGGACTTCGGTATTGCATTTCAGCTTGGTGGCTTAAAAATTAATTAATGACTTTGGTCATGAAAAATCTGAAAATTGTAAAACAAAAATTTTTTTTATAAAACGATCCAAATTTACGTTCATCTTATTCTCCATCATTTTCTGATTCCAAAAACATATAAATATGTTATATTTGGATTAAAAACAAGCTCTGAAAATTAAAAATATAAAAATTATGATCAAAATTAAATTTCAATTTAAAAACACTTTCATCTTATTCCTTGTCGGTTCCTGATTCCAAAAACATATAGATATGATATGTTTGGATTGAAAACACGCTCAGAAAGTTAAAACGAAGAGAGGTACAGAAAAGCGTGCTATCCTTCTCAGCGCAACTACTACCCCGCTCTTCTTGTCAATTTCACTGCCTTTGCCATGAGCGGTGGACTGACGATGCTACGAGTATACGGTCTTGCTGCGTTGCATTGCGTTCAGTTTCATTCTGTGAGTTCGACAGCTACTTGACTAAATGTTGTATTTTCGCCTTACGCGACTTGTTATTCCTCTTCTTCCCCTCCTTCCATCCTTTTACTGTCTTTCTTTATAACGATTTTGCAACGTTTATTATTCATGTTATTAATTCCCGCAGTGGGGCACTGCGGTTATGAAATTAAAAGCCCCTCCTGTTTTTGGAACCGCAGGAGCTTTCTAGTTTGCTGTTAGGTAGATTTTTGGTTCCTCTTTCCTGTCATGCTCTCTTTTTCTTCATGAATTCTTTTCTTTTTTCTGCCTTCTTGCTCATTCACCTGTATTTTTTCCAAAAATCTCTTCTCTTGCCGCTTGTCTCGCGATTCATGTATAGTTTAATCTGTTAGTGTTCTGATGTAAGTCCAGCAGTAGATAGGTTAAGCCTATTTTAACATACTGGAAACTGGTAATCTTCCAGTAGGTATTAATTTAGTTTTACTAAAGCCTGCTGGGACACAAGTAATGGGTTAGTGCATTTGTAAACAGGAATCGCTTGACAAGTGGCCCCCTTCATCCCCCCCTTCCTCGTCCTGATATGGCTCTGCGTAGTCGGCTGGACGTTAAGCAACAAATAAACAAACAAACAAACAAACAATGTTATTAATAGATTTGGTTTATTTAGACGAATTGTTCAGCCGTTACCGCCTTACGTTGTAATGTCCATGCAGGAACACCACTATAAGCTTCTAGCTAGTTGCTGTTACCTGTGTATTTTGTATACATGTCATGATTGAAACTTTTGTTAAAATAAACTTATGTTTAAACCAAGTGTATATAATGTTACAGTACCGCAACACGGTGGCCTAGTGGTAAGGCGTCCGCCCAGTGAGCGGGAGGTCGTGGGTTCGAACCCCGGCCGGGTCATACCTAAGACTTTAAAATTGGCAATCTAGTGGCTGCTCCGCCTGGCGTCTGGCATTATGGGGTTAGTGCTAGGACAGGTTGGTCCGATGTCAGAATAATGTGACTGGGTGAGACATGAAGCCTGTGCTGCGACTTCTGTCTTGTGTGTGGCGCACGTTAAATGTCAAAGCAGCACCGCCCTGATATGGCCCTTCGTGGTCGGCTGGGCGTTAAGCAAACAAAAAAAATAATATGTTACAGTTAATCTGTGAAACCAGGGAATACGTGTATTAACTAAACTATTTTAGGTAATACATGAATTAACTGTTTTTTTTCCGTCAGTTAATCTGTGAAACCAGGGAATACGTGTATTAACTAGGTAATACATAACATATATACCTGGGAGACACCTCTATATATATGTTCACAGAACAATGCAAAGAGGTGGGGGAGGGAAGATTGTTGACGAGGACAGTGCTAAACACAAACAAGCGCCTGATATTCATTGCAAGCAATAATTCATTCTGAGCAATTTTATGAGCCGAGGCAGTTCTGTCATTGCAAATCGATATCCTTTGTGTTTCTTGCTTGGATACAAGTCTCTTTTTTTAATTTGTTTTCTTTTGGTTTAGTTTGCGAGATCACTGATTAATACAAAAGTCTGTAGAATTTGAGCCTTTTCTGTTTAAAAAAATATTTAGAATGGAATAAACCTGTGCATGATTCCTGTACAAAAAGGGTGCCCCTTCACAAACAATGAAAAATGAAAATTATAACTCGTGCCATATATTTCACGGACAAAACAAAAGTCACTTGACTATGAACAAAATTGAATATAAAATAGGTAAACATTCTCAAAACAATCGTTTTAGAGGAAGTAACACAAGATCCTTTGGCCGCGATAAATCAATAATGCCAATTAACATGCCAAACCAATGGACATGGTCAAATTTCACAGTTTCCACACACACACACACACACACAATCATTGCATAAGTGGACAAAGTTCATAAAAGATTTTTTTTAAAGAAAAGAAGAGAATTTAGCAAGTTCATCACAACAGCGTGATTGACTGAAAGGAAACAAATATAAAGGCATGAAGCTTCCAAAGTCAGGCAATAGCACAACTTAGAATCTTACAGGAATAACTTGATCAACTTGCACACATTAGCTGATATGTTTGTTTATGCAAGAGATGCATTAATTCCATCCAAGTACAATGTATCTGATTTTGCTTCTTCCGTGCACAGTATCTGATTTTGATGGAACTATTTTCATGTATTTTAAATGTTTATCTATTGCAATAAAAAAACAAACATTCTAAGCTAAATGTTTCTCTTTTTCTTTTTTTCCAGCTATAAACATGAGAGAAGAAGTTCGACTTTTCGAAAATAATAATCCCAAGTGCCTATATACACAAGAGGTAGTCTTTTACAAACCAGCGCATTGTAATTTTCTCAGATCGACTGCCTAATTTATAATTTATTGAATTCTTGCAAGAACTTGACTGAATGTGAAATCTCTCACACTATAAAAGTACACACAACAGAAATTTTATAATCGTCTAAAAAATGCTAAGATGTAACATTGCAACAGATAAACGGCAGAAAATTATATAACAATGTAACCGTGTGTCGCCTTACTTTTGCTCTTAAGTCTTTCTTTTTACCAAAACAAAATGTCTCTCTCTTCTTCTCTAAATTCACACTTTAAACTTGTAGATTGAAAGCAAAAACAAGGAATAATAAACTGCCAAGTTTGCAATTTAACTTTTCAACAAGAGGTAAAGATATTTGTATGTTAGAATTCTCAGGACCATTGATACTGGCAGGGGGGTTCAACTGTGCCTGAAGTTAGACGTGCCTGCTAACGTACAGATGATATACAAGCAGACTCTCTCTCTCTCTCTTCCTCTCTCTCTCTCTTTCTCTCTCTCTCTCTCTTGCTTTCACTTTCACACACACATACACTCCCCCTCTCTCCGACTTACGAGTTATAATTACACAGATCAACTGAACTGCCTAATAAGAAATCGATTCACTTATGAAGAAAACAAGATATCAAACACTGAAAAAAGCAAGGAACGTTAAATCATGACATTACAGACCAAAAACAAGAACACAAATACACAAACAGAGCTTCAACATGACTTGAACATTTTCACAACGAAATTTGTCATCTCCTTCATCACATTTTGTAAGCATGGCAAGCCTCGACTTCAGACTTTTCCTTCGCGCACATAAAAGTTGTATATTCCCTGTGTAGGCTTTTTACATGTAAATCTGATTTATGAATACACAAATAGAGAGGACACAGATCAAGAGAGCACACCTGCAATGCTGTTGCAACAGTTTAGAAATGCGAAAACATTTCTACCAATCCTTTTGCAAATAGACACTGACCAGGAAAGAAAGGCGGCAAAAGGTGAACAAGAATACACATGATACAGTGAGGATGTCGCAGTGTTCACACCTGGTATTCAGTGACACAACAAATCCTGCTGCATTGCTCTTGCACATACACCAACAGACACACCGACGCATGCATGCTCAGAAATACACAGCCATCCTGCTTTATTAAGTCACGTCCCTCCACGGATTGTCAGATGATGAAGATTAATCGACGCCTTCAAAGCCTTGTGCGTTTTCCACTGCTGTCACCAGCTTGCTGCGTAGACTGGCGTAGCTTTCATAAGGAGGCAGATCCATGCGGTTGAAGCTGCAAGCAAAAGAGCAAACAAGTCACTGTCTGCTTTTAACACCGGATCATACTGACATGTACAACATATATGCCGACAAACTCTGTATCAATTATTTTTGAAGCAAAAGTTAGAAGAAATGTTTCAGCCTTAAACTCTAATCCTTGCAAATTACCCCCACCCAAAAAAAAACTACCCCTCTCCCTGTCTATTTTTTTTTTTTACCAAGACTCTTACATAGAGAAAACCACACACTCACATAAGAGCAAAAATTAGAACTTGCCACATAAACACTAAGAATTCTCACATGGAACTTTGCACAAGGAGAAGCATCAACTAGTCTGCTTGGTCTGAGATAGCAAAAGGTAAGCAAAAGAGTTGTACAAACAGGAGGAAAAAGAGTATACACAGACCTGGGAACTCCTGTTTTGCATTTGGAGTATTCTCAAACAAATTTAGTGTATTTTCAGAAAAATAAGTGTAGTCCCTTTAATGTAAGTTTACCAATACCTTTAAAATAAATGCTTCTTTCAATGCGTAATGAAAAAACCCTGTAATCATTGATCAATTGCAGAGTTATACAGTTATTTTAATAATTCAAAGAGACAGAAAAAAACCCAGTGTTAAGAATTGTTCTCGTCATACTTTTTTTCCACCGACCGTACTGATCGTATTTTACACTATCAAGCTTACAAAATATGGCAAAATTGTATGGGTTCCCAGGTCTGTATACAGATTTCAAACAACAGGTAAAACATCTCACCAGGTGTGGGCTCTTGGAAGCTGAGTAGGGATGCCCCACTTCTCAATGGTGAAGAGCTGAGGCCCGTTACTGCCGTACAACTCTGCAAACCCGTTCATGGGAACTCGCGATGTACCCGTCACAAACTGCAGCAGGCGCGACCGCATCTCATTGTTAAAGGAATACACTGCCTGAAAATCAAAAAGGAACATTTACCTCTTTGTTCCAGCATGTGTTCACTGATTACTATTATCATTATTATTACAAAGCTCTCCCTGACAGAGAGCTCTTTTGGCCCTTCACACATATACCCCGAACACAAAGAACAAACAAGTCGCGTAAGGCGAAATAACAACATTTAGTCAAGATGTCGAACTCACAGAATGAAACTGAACGCACTGCTTTTTTCACCAAGACCACATACTCGTAGTTTCGTCAGTCCACCGCTCGTGGCAAAGGCAGTGACATTGACAAGCCATGCAGAATAGTGCGGTAGTGGTCGCGCTGAGCAGGATAACACGCTTTTCTGTATGTCTATTCTTTTTAGCTTACTGAGTTTGTTTTTAATCCAAACATATCATATCTATATGTTTTTGGAATCAGGGACCGACAAGGAATAAGATGAAATTGTTTTAAATCGATTTTGGAAAATTAATTTTAATCATAATTTTAATATTTTTAATTTTCAGAGCTTGTTTGTAATCCAAATATAACATATGTATATGTTTTTGGAATCAGACAATGACGAAGAATAAGATGAAATTATTTTTGGATCGTTTAATAAAAAAACAATTTTAATTACAAGTTTCCGATTTGTAATGACCAAACTCATTCATTAGTTTTTAAGCCACCAAGCTGGAATGCAATACCAAAGTCCGGCCTTCGTCGAAGATTGCTTTGCCAAAATTTCAATCAATTTGATTGAAAAATGAGGGTGTGACAGTGCCGCCTCAACTTTTACAAAAAGCCGGATATGATGTCATCAAAGGTATTTATCGAAAGAAAAAAAAAAACGTCCGGGGATATCATTCCCAGGAACTCTCATGTCAAATTTCATAAAGATCGGTCCAGTAGTTTAGTCTGAATCGCTCTACACACACACACACACACACGCACAGACAGACAGACAGACACACACACACACACACACACACATATACACCACGACCCTCGTCTCGATTCCCCCGCTATGTTAAAACATTTAGTCAAAACTTGACTAAATGTAAAAAGACCAGAAGAAACTTGCAGACTGCCAGAAAACACCAAGGGCTTATCGGGTTGAGATATGTATGTGCAAACAAGTTGGCTGAGTTCTCTTCTGCAGCGCCTATCTGGATAACAAGATATTGTAAAAAAAATCTAAACAACAAGATGACAGTGGGTGAAAACAAAGTTGCAAAAAAAAAAAAAATAGATCCAGTCTGGTTTTAGAATCAAACTCTTAACAACAGGTGAAAACAAAGATATTGTAAGGTAATTTTATGACAGTATGTCCTAAGAGGTTTCCTTCATGGAAATTCACTTGTTTTCACCCAGGGAAAAGCAAGATGCCATAAAGTATGGCTCTACAGTGGAACCCCCAAGACCTAAACAAAATCTCTGAAAATCATGTTTAAAAAAGGAGGGGAGTCTTAAAATGGAGGCAAATTTACAGAAGTTATGAAAAGAAAATCTTAAAAAAAGCATGGTCTTGAAAGGGAAGAAGTCTTAAATTGGGGGGGGGGGGGGGTTTATACTGTACCCATTATTTGTTCTCTGTTTCTTGCCTGAGGAAGACCCAGTGGTCGAAACGTCATGCTTTGTTATTCGTTTCGTCTTTCGTCTTAGTGAGTACAGTATTTTATCCTACATACGTGAGAGAGACACCCGTGAGATAATGATCGTTCAAATCACACGTGTGTATATCATGTAAATGAGGTCATGTCAAGCAAGTCTGGCAGGGACCTGTTTTTCCACTGCTTATGATGCCAAAGTCACCGAGACAAACGTCATTATAGAAGAAAAAAAATTGCGCTCGCTAATTACCCTCGATGAATCTTTAGAACTAACACGTCACGCCACACTTTCAGAGTGACGTTTCTTTGCTTTGACGTAATAGATTGCACGAGGCTTTAGAAGAGATCGAGGTTCCAAAACAAGCGTCTTCAATTTAGCCGCCTCGAATGCAGGACATTTTCAGTAAAATACACGTAAGTACAGTATGTAGGATAAACAGAATACTACATGGCTTGCTGTGTCGTACCAGATTTACACTCGTTGCTTTTTCAAATAGTGAACAGCTCGCTTTCGCTCGCGGTTCAATATTTTTAAAAAAAACTCGTGTAAATCTGGTACGACACAGCAAGCCATGTAGTATTCTCTATGTTTGGTCTTTTTACTTCTCGCTCTCACGCACAGTCACCATTGTTCTGCTCTGTTTCTTTATTTTCCTGCATGCATATGTTTGTGTTTTCAAAGCCCTGAGACTTTCACTGTGAACTTGGGGTCTTTATTGCGCACACTGAGGTCTTTGGACACCACAAAGAGTTTTTAAATGAACAGGTACATGGTGGATTTGTTTACCTTCCAGAAACTAATGATGACTGGGTGGTTGGGGTTGTACTCTCCTTTGTAGGCTGTGTGCTGCTTCCAGTCGTTGACATCAATGTCTTGCAAACCGCACATCAACAGCTGTAAAAGGAGTAATCATTTCTTTGAATACAGTTCATCACACAATCTTCTTTTTTTTTTAACTAATAACAAAGCAAAAAATAACCTTAAAAGAAAGAAACTTAGGCGGTATTTTTCTGAATGACCGAAGGGGGAACTTCTGCTTCAAAAGAAAGAGACTGTGACTTTCATGGAGAACCAAGCAACTTTTTAAAAACTACTGTTTGTAATTGCCACTGTTTGTGTAAAAATAAACATTATCATAAACTGCCATGAGCTCTAGCAAAAATGAAGCAATCTGTAAGTAACCTTTATTATTATTTTCATTTTGCTTTGCTGAGAGAAGTTGTAACAAGTGCTAGACTTAAAAGAGGTTACCTCCAGTTCGTTTTCGTCGAAGATCTGCAACAAGTTTTGTGGTATGAGAGCGTTGACGCCTTTCATGAAGGCTTTCATCTGTACCTCCACACTGGACACGAAGCGCCACTTGATCACTTCACTGAAAGCACACACAAGCACAGGTTAAAACTTTAACAGTGAAAATAAAAATCCAAAAACAAATGGACTGCCAACTTTCCAAAATTCAGAATAAAAAAACAAGAAAGGCATGTTGTTGGAACGTTTAATTATTGACAAAACAAATTCACAATGCCTCATTCGCTTGAGTTGTGTCTTCCCTGCAAGCAGCTGAAGATTTTGTCAGATAAGTCTTGTCTAATTAGTGTTTGTCTGTGCACTTAAAAGACCGCAAGGTTGATATATCCGTGAACGTAACATTTTGATTTGTCAATAATTCAACATTCGAACAACATACCTTTCTTGTTTAAACAAAATGTTAAACAGTGAAAGGAATGTTATCCTCCGAAGACTAGCAGAGATCTAAACAGATGACTTTTCCTTTGTAACTCATATGCGCTGTTACGATGATTTATATTTAAAATGACACAAGATCAATTGTGCAGATTTGTTTTTACACAGAAAAGAAATGAAGACTCAATGTTTTCAAACACGAAGAAAGGACATTTCAAGATCAACGCTAGTCTGAGGCAGTACTGTAAAGTACCTTGTGATCCCTCATTCTCGATAATACAATGTACCTCTAATGTCAACCTTTTCAACTTCAGAAGAGCCTCCCAGCTTTACATTCTCTCTAGGCACTGCTATTCAGATACGCCCATGGTGAGTTTGTGTAGGCACTAAACGTTATAATTTTCACGGCATTTTTTCACCATTCACTCTGATGAAAGGTCTGTGTCACGTGCAGAACTTAACAAATAATGAAAAACCAATCAGCAGAAAATATTTTCCTGACTCCAGTGATCGAAAGGAGAGGTGGTAAGTAAGTAAGTAAGTAAAAGGGTGGGCGTTTACTCAATACTGGGCGCTTAGAAGGTTCTTTATGGTATTGTCTAATTGAGGAGTCCTTTCTTTGTAGCACTAATAATAGAAACAAAATTGAATACAAAAACTCAACACACGCATGCATTTCTCTACAGGACATGATGATCATTTATACTCTTGCAAACTCACTGAGTGAGATGGTACTAGAGATTTGACACTGAAAACGCTTCTCTTGGTGGACAGCATACGTTTACGTAATGAAAAAAATTTAAAAAACCAATGGTGATCTTGTTTTTGTGTGTGTTATATGGCCTTCATTTGTGGAATTTTTGAAAAACAAGCAACACCAATTTTTTCTGTCTTTCTACATTCTTTGATTTGAAGCCAATGTTTATCATCATGGACTCAGTCATGCATTAAATAGTTGGTACCTGTGTCAGAAAAAGAAGCAGGCTATATACTTACTCAATGTATTTCAGTTTGTTTTCATCTGTGACTGGAATGTCCCGACCATTTGGAATCAGATCTAACTCCGTTATCTGAATCAAGAAATGGAAAATAAATTGAGTGGATGACACCAAAGCTTGAACAATTCAAAAATCACATAAAAAAAACCTTTGCAAACATTACCTTTTACGTGCACAAAATGCACATAACTGATGAACAATCTAAAAGTGTACCCTCTCAAAATTAAATTGATATGTGACAAAACTGAGTACAACAGAACAGAATAAATCGAAAATTTTAAAAGTAAATTTTCATTTGATTAATATACTTACCCGAATCACATATAGCATTGACACAGTCTGAGATGCTAAGGTCTGAAAACACTTACCCGTCTAACATTTTTAAAGGGAAGCAACCCCATCACCAAAAGAGCTAAGAATAGCCATGGTAATGAGCACATACTCTGGGAGTTACCTCCCATTGGTGTGTACTATGTCACTACCTCTATCGTGGCTACAATCATACGACTTTTTCAGCACTGACGAGCAGGTTGTTGATTTTTGGCGCTCTCGTGGCTGTTTGGTTTGGTGTTTGTTTGACACCCACTGGCCACTTACCCGTCTTACTTGCCTTCTGCTTCGTTAGATAGTGAGCTCTTTTCTTTTTGGGTCATTATGTTGACAGGAATTTTGTTGTAGTTGCTGACTTTTCGTCTGTTTTTGGACTTGAAAATTTTTCAGTAACTTTTTGTTTGGCCGCCATTTTCATTGACGGCTGACAGTGATAAAATGTGGCAAGGCCGATGTAATGGTGAGGTAATCCTTTATTACCTTCTTACTTGCCTTCTGCTTAGTTAGTTGGTAAGCTCTTTCCTTTTTACATTTAGTCAAGTTTTGACTAAATGTTTTAACGTAGAGGGGGGAATCGAGACGAGGGTCGTGGTGTATGTGCGTGTGTGTGTGTGTGTGTGTGTGTCTGTCTGTGTGTGTGTGTAGAGCGATTCAGACTAAACTACTGGACCGATCTTTATGAAATTTGACATGAGAGTTCCTGGGTATGAAATCCCCATACGTTTTTTTCATTTTTTCAATAAATGTCTTTGATGACGTCATATCCGGCTTTTCGTGAAAGTTGAGGCGGCACTGTCACGCTCTCATTTTTCAACCAAATTGGTTGAAATTTTGGTCAAGTAATCTTCGACGAAGGCCGGGGTTTGGTATTGCATTTCAGCTTGGTGGCTTAAAAATTAATTAATGACTTTGGTCATTAAAAATCTGAAAATTGTAAAAAAAATATTTTTTTTATAAAACGATCCAAATTTACGTTCATCTTATTCTTTATCATTGTCTGATTCCAAAAACATATAAATATGTTATATTTGGATTAAAAACAAGCTCTGAAAATTAAAAATATAAAAATTATTATCAAAATTAAATTGTCCTAATCAATTTAAAAACACCTTCATCTTATTCCTTGTCGGTTCCTGATTCCAAAAACATATAGATATGATATGTTTGGATTAAAAACACGCTCAGAAAGTTAAAACGAAGAGAGGTACAGAAAAGCGTGCTATCCTTCTCAGCGCAAGTACTACCCCGCTCTTCTTGTCAATTTCACTGCCTTTGTCGTGCGCGGTGGACTGACGATGCTACGAGTGTGGCATTGCGTTCAGTTTCATTCTGTGAGTTCGACAGCTACTTGACTAAATGTTGTATTTTCGCCTTACGCGACTTGTTATATTTAGTCAAGTTTTGACTAAATGTTTTAACATAGAGGGGGAATCGAGACGAGGGTCGTGGTGTATGTGTGTGTGTGTATGTGTGTGTGTCTGTCTGTCTGTGCGTGTGTGTGTGTAGAGCGATTCAGACTAAACTACTGGACCGATCTTTCTGAAATTTTACATGAGAGTTCCTGAGAATGATATCCCCGAATGTTTTTTTTCTTTTTTGAGATAAATGTCTTTGATGACGTCATATCCGGCTTTTTGTAAAAGTTGAGGCGGCACTGTCACACCCTCATTTTTCAATCAAATTGATTGAAATTTTGGCCAAGCAATCTTCGACGAAGGCCGGACTTCAGTATTGCATTTCAGCTTGGTGGCTTAAAAATTAATTAACGACTTTGATCATTAAAAATCTGAAAATTGTAAACAAAAATTTTTGGTATAAAACGATCCAAATTTACGTTCATCTTATTCTTCATCATTTTCTGATTCCAAAAACATATAAATATGTTATATTTGGATTAAAAACAAGCTCTGAAAATAAAAAATATAAAAATTAAATTTTCGAAATCAGTTTAAAAACACTTTCATCTGATTCCTTGTCGGTTCCTGATTCCAAAAACATATAGATATGATATGTTTGGATTAAAAACACGCTGATCCTCAGTGCTGAAAAAGTCGTATGATTGTAGCCACGTTGTGATAGAGGTAGTGATGTAGTACACACCAATGGGAGGTAACTCCCAGAGTATGTGCTCATTACCATGGCTATTCTTAGCTCTTTTGATGATGGGGTTGCTTCCCTTTAAAAATGTTAGACGGGTAAGCGTTTTCAGACCTTAGCATCTCAGACTGTGTCAATGCTAGATGTGATTCAGAGTAAGAATATGTAATTTAATTTAAGTATCAAAGCACAGCAAAATATGTATGTACAGATAAAGGTAATGTGATTGTACATTAGCTCTTTACGTGCACGTGTCCCTCTGTGTATATACATGATTGTGTATATGCACATGTGTTTGTGCATATGCACATGTGTTTGTGCATGCCACCTCTGTGTGTGTGTGTGTGTGTGTGTGTGTGTGTGTGTGTCTGCCTGTCCGTCCGTCCATCCCTCTGTCCGTCCGTCTGTCATGCAAGCAAGAAGCAGACAATATCTAGACGGACCTCGCCAAAGTGGTCTTCCTCCACGGAGAAGTGCAGCTCCAGGTCCGAAGGATCGTTATCCTTGATCCACACCATGGAGTTGAAGTACTCAGAGTCCTGCACACATTCAGAATAAAACAACAAGAATTGTAGGTTGTTGCAACATTTAATTATTGACAAAACAAAACCTTACATTTACTAGTATGTCCATATTTTGCTCGACTTTGAATTTCCGCGCACGGAAAATGTTCTCGCGACCGGAATTTTTAGTAATTTCCGTAATACCGGAACTTAGACCCCCAATCCGTAATAATTCCGGACAATCCGGGAGGGTAAACAGCTCTGGTGTTTAAGTAGACACACAGACAAACACTTATGATACAAATAATGAACTTATCTCAAAATCAGCGATGAAACTCGCTTGCACTTGAAAATGCCGGCGAGATAATGATATTTGTGGGGTTTTTATCTTGAATTTTCGAACGTTAGCCTTATCTGATTTTTTTAAATCTCTGCACACATTCATTCAAGTCATCAGCTTCAGCCTCATTACTGTACAAAACTAGCCCAGCAAACGCTTGATGGACTCCCTTGTAGTACAGTGCTGTTTCAAACGAAAAGCATGTTTTTAAGGCATTACAGTAGTCCCTTCCATTTCCGGCCCTTTCGTGGGCGTGAACCTGCCCGGAGCGGCCAGCTTTCCCATGACTAATGAGTTTTCCTTCTATAATTGACTCTTAATGGCCGTTAACCTGTCTGACGCGGTCAACGGTCACTGATTTTTGCCCTAAGGTGCCCCTCTTACTCGACAGGAACGGCCACTTGTCACTTTCGCGGGCGAGCGCCTGTGGTGTGTGTGTGTGTTGTGTGCACAGACGGCACAGCACGAGCAGACGACATGAATACTTACGCATGCGCAAACTGTAAATACAGACATGCGCATACATGTACATTTACGGCAGTCACTTCCGGATCGATCACAGCTGATGTGAGTTTGAAACACTTGTTTATCTGACACTCAAATACATATATATAATAATCCAAACAACACACATAGAAACATACGAAACAATAGCTTAGCCAGGACGATCGAGTTAAACACGCAAATAATTAAGATGTATAAACGAAAGCAAAACTAACAGAGACAATGAATCGGCGGCTCGTGGATGATCGCTTTCTTTTCTTCATGAAAACTTGATCGTGTTTTTGGGTTTTTTTTGGAGGAGGAGGGGGCCTGTAATGAACGGCCACCTGATATTTGCGGTCACCTTTGCAATGACTAATGGGTGACCGGATATGGCAGGTACTACTGTATTGACATTTGACTTTTCAAACAAAGGAGAACCGTGAAAGGCTATACCTTCACAGCAAACACAAATAGAAACAAACGAAACTTGCTTGGACAAAAAAACACTACAACTGGCAGAGTTCAGTCTACAGAACCAGTCTTTACTAGGTACTACCCTGGCCAAGTTTCCTCTCAAGACATCAAAGAGACTGCCCCATAGGTTAAACTCGGTCACTCACCCCCGTGCAGAAAGTGTTTCCTCTCTGAGATATGACAGGGGAACCACCTCTCATTGCTAAAACTGGGTCATTGACCCCTGGGAAGAAGGTCAGTGTCTATAAACAAGGCAACCCAGCTATCCCAATGGACCTGCCTTTGATCTGGCCGCACACACAGAGCACACATATTTCCACTCTGTATTCTTCCTTTGATGTGCGGCTTATTTTCATTCTTCGACCATTTGTTACCGGTATACTTTTTCCATTTTGGTGCGCCCTATCGGCCCCCTGCGCCCAATGGGTGACTGGATTACAATTTATTTTTAAAAGAAGGGGGTGCGCCTTATGCGCTGTAGCGCCTTGTAACCCGGAAAATACGATATACTTTTTTTATTCAAAGATTTTTACAGAAAAATTTCCGGTTAACAAAATACCTGGTACAGTATTCACACATGCCTTGGGTGATGATCACAAGTTTTCCCCGTTACTTGATCAGCTACACCGAGTCTTTGGGGGATGGATGAATGACATATGGTAAAACAAATTATATAGTGCACGGTTTGCTAAGTATAACACAAAAGCAATCATTTTCACAGACCACAGACTCCATGTCACCCAGCACAATGGGCTTCTTCAACATCATCTTGTAGAATGGGCGGATAAAAAATGCTGAAACAAAATAACATACTTGTCAATGAACTGGTTCATTTATGTCAAGGAATGCAAACAAATATAATACAAGCCTTTATAAAAAAAACAATAATTGTGTATACTTAATTATTTTCCCATGCTCACACAGAAGCGTGAACACACACACAAGAAGCACATTTTTCATATGCTTGACAAGAAATAAGGTCAGGAAGTTACAACTCTGTTAACTGTTCTAAAGCTTAAACAACCCTACTACATTGTACTATTAGTACAGACTGCATAAGAACTCAATAAAAATGTTTCTTGGAGGTGACCAAAACATCACTAATGCTCTTCAGAAACCCAAGATATATTCTAACAGAAACTCTAAACAGCATTTGCATTCATACTCTGTTGTTAAAATCAACAGGAAAGGATAAAGATAAAAACAGCGGAGCAAGAAACTACTAAAATACAATGATAGTGAAATAATAGTGGATGTGGAACCATGCTTCTGATGCGTTTACCGAATCCGGAACATACGGACAATTCAATGACCTCACTATTACGAAGAATATTCTGTGCACCAAAAACCAAACAAAATACAGTGGAACCCCCTTTTAAGACCCCCCAATTTAAGGCCATGTGAGGGCCAAATCGCTATTTTCCATATCTGATGATCAGCACTGTTTGTGTCGCTTTTGTTATAATACTGATGGTCTCTGAATTAAAAAATGTTAATGTGTTTGTTTATTGTGTATGTCGTTGCTATAGAAACAGAAAAGTAAACAGCAGCCATATTGGATTTTAGGAACCGTTTTTTCCATATCCAAATGCTCGATTTCTGTCCAATATTTTGCATAAATATAGATTTAGATCATATCTACAGATTTACCATTTATTTTTTCTGTGAGTATTACAGTTATTTAAAAAAAAAATTTTTTATCATAATGTTGAAATTTTGCGTAAAATTTAATATTAAAAAAATCGTAAAGCCAACATTTCTTTTCCGATTCATTATTCAAATGGTAACTCTGTAGATAGTATGTAAAAGTACAAGTATGCAGAATTTCACAGAAATCTAACCAGTAGATTTGAAATCATTTCGTTCCCAAATGTCAAAACATGCAAACTGAGGAAAAGGCAAAAACGCACACAATTTGTTTTGAAACCATTGATAGTTGTAATTAAACTCAAAATACATACATGTATCTCCAAATTCCACACTGAGGAATGTCTTTCACACCTTAGAGACACAGTTTAAAAGTTAGGGAAGACATAAAACATAAGTTATTTCAAACATGTGCAGTACACTATGAAAATTGTTTGTCCCGAGTTACAAACAATGCATACACACACTCCCAATTACAGCATGCACACCAAAAAAAGCTCGCTCACTCGTTCACGTTCACATTCACACACACACACACACACACACACACACACACAAGCTAGCTCCAAATTACGAAACGTACCCAAGTCATTAATTGCACATATGCGTACAATAACCACAATATATATGAGAATAATGTTAACCACAATAACAATGACAAGTCGCGTGAAGCAATATAAAAACATTTAGTCAATCAGTATGAAACTTAAATATCAACACCACAAACCAGTCATCGCCAAGACTACGAGATACATTAAGATAGTCTCGGCTAACAATACCGAGACGGATCACGCTCGTCTCCGCAAAGCATGAGACCGTATAGTACTTACTAAACCTATTTTCTGTAATTCTGAGCACATTGTTAGAGTGAACATGACATATCTATATATTTTTGAATTCAGGAAAAAATGAGGAATGCAATGCAGTCAAAGTTTATTTTGTTACTAAAAATTAGATTTTAATGACAAACTTAACAAGCAAACTCATTACTTTATTTTTAAAATTTTGAGCTGAAATGCAATACCATAGTCCGGACTTCGTCGAAGATTGCTTTACCAAAATTGCAATCAATTTGGTTGAAAAATTAGGGTGTTAGAGCGCTGCCTCAACTGCCTAAAAAAATCCGGATATGACGTCATCAAAGACATCTTTCCAAAAAATGGAAAAAAGACATCTGGGGATATCGCACTCAGGAACTCTCATGTTAAGTTTTATCAAGATTGGTCCAGTAGTTTCCTCGGAATCACTTTATACACAAACACACCATGAGTCATGACCCTCGTCTCGATTCCCCGTCTATGTTAAAACATTTACATAGTCAAAACTTAGAACATGCCTGCTGCATATGCAGGGCCACCTTCCAGCTGAACAAGTTCTTCCAGTCTCTTTGACTTGGCTGCCCGCACTTTGTCTCTCCTTTTACTTTGCTTGTCTCTCACAGCCTTCAGACTGTTCCGCACCCTCTTGTGCATCCTGGCTGCTCCAAGCCTCTTCATGTGATGTCCAGTCTGGAATCCGAAGAACTGGGCAGAGTCGGCAGCAGCAGCAGGTCCAAAGTTGAACTCTCTAATAGCAGTCAAGACTGCAAACTCAACACGACTGCGGGAAGCAAAGTGGTCCTTAGCACATCTTGACCAAATGAGGCTGTGGAGACACTCATTGGCATTTTGTGTCTTGCCAGAAACACATCTGCTGAGTAGGTGTTCTTCAGAAAGTCTCTCATAAATGGGCAACAGGTGTGCAGCTAACTTCTCCTCATTGAGGGGTGTGTGGATGAGGTGTTTGTGTGGACCTGGAACTTGGTGCTTCGCCAGCGCTTCCTGAAAGAAACACCACGAGCTCTCTCCAGCAGGACAAAGTTCATGTTGTGGATTTTCGTCAGTGGAAAAACAATGGTACAGTGATGCCATGATTGCTTTTTTCATGCTACACACATCCTTGTTGCTACGAATTGCCCGGTTGTAGTAAATCTGTAGCTTGCGTATGGCATTGCCTGTCAGCTGACCCCTTCCACGTCCACCAAGAGTCACCCCTCGCTTTCGGCAGTCTGTCACCATGTTGCGAAGAGCTGTACCAAGTCGTTTACTCACATGGTTCACACACTCTTCCTTGTCAATGTGAATATCCTCACCATAGGGCTTGATGTCGTTGAGCTCTGTAAAAGTCTTGGAGTCACCGTCCGACAGAAGTGTTGTGTAGCGAAGCTTGTTGGTGTTCACCGATCGACGCCAGATGACACGGGCTGCTTCCACCTCCATCATCCCTGATGAGCCTGCAAACAAGAACAAAATAAGAAATGTAATTTGCAAACAGAGTATTTTTTAAGTGTGTGTGTGTGTGTGTGTGCACGCATGTGTTATTCACAGTCATTGTACAGCTAATACTTCAACTATAATTAATACAGAAAAGAATTGAAATAAACATGAAATTACCAAATTACTGTATATTAAATTTCTAGCAGCAGGTATTTTTTTATTTATTTATTTATTTACTTTTATTTATTTACGAGGATTTATATCGCGCACGTATCTCACCCCACAAGGCGACTCAAGGCGCATGTTACCTATTAATAGTGGTGAGAACATGTTATATTGTGGCACTGAACATGTTAGATTGTAAACGTTAAGCATAATATTCATCAATTGATACTATTTGAACATTTTTAAATACACTTGTATTGTGCCACACATACATACGGTACATGTATGTATGTGGCCACACATGTATACATGTATGTATGTGTAAACTATTTGCCACCCCCTGACCACTACTAGCTCCCTCTGTTCTAAGCCCGTTGATTCTGAAGACTTGTGAATCTCACTTCATGCTGTATACAGCTCTCTCTCTCTCTCTCTCTCTCTCTCTCTCTCTCTCTCTCTCTCTCTATCTGTGTGTGTTTTCTTATTATTTTCATCACACACATCCACTCCCCCATGCCCTGAACTATTCTTAAAAATTGGATTTATATATGCATGTGTTACAACTTTCATTATTATTATCATAAATTGATGATCTGTCTTTATGACGCTTTTTTGTAATCCATCATCCATGCCTTTAGTTTTGGTTTTCAGTTTCACTGGAATGCATGGAAAATAATATCCACTCATCACTATTACATTTACTTGTAATTTGCTATATTTGAGTAAGTTGCTTAAATTTGAAATAAACTCTATTCAAATATTTCTGTGCAAACAAATATAATTTACCTTTATAGTTCACCTCACACTTGTCCAAGTGGTCCACGAGCCAGGCCGCATACTCCTCTGGTTTTTCCTGAAACAGCTTCTGCCCCGTAGACTCGCACACCTGGCAGTAGGTACACATGACATGGGCATCAACACAGAGTCCAGTAAGTAAGTCCACAGCACACCCAACTCCAATGTGCGAAGAGTGTCCACGAGTAAGCCAGGTGCCATCATAGCTCACAATAATGTTCAGGGTGTCATCGACACCAAGAGTAGTGCCACAGTATCTTGCATGAACTTCTCGAACATATGCAACAGTCTCACTGAACACATGCTTCCGGAATCCCTCTAGTTGTGTGAATAGTTGGCTGGCATGAGTATGAAAGGTCTTGTGGTGAAGTCCAGCTAAATCCATGTTTTCACAGAAATTTCTGAATGTGGTGGCTCCCAGTCCCCAAGCAAGCGAGGAATACACTGCCTGTCTGTTCATGTCGAACACTTTTGTCTTGGATTTAAATTTTGTCGCCAGATACTGTTCATACACAGGCTCTTCGCACGAAGAACAGTTCACCTGGGCAAATACTGCCAAGCCACTTGTTGGTCTGGAGTCTGTGCAAAGAGACAAGCACTTGTTTTTGCACTGTGGACAGCACAAACTTGCAACCATACTGTCTACTTCGGCAAAGTCTACAACACCCCTCTGGGTTTTTACCAGGGTTTCAGTAGCAGCAGATGACTTAGTGTCAACTCCACCGGAAACAAACCTCTCATACGATTCTTTTTTGAACTCACTTCTTGTCTTCGTGCCGAGAATGTTTTCAGTTGAAGGAATCGACGCGGAAAATGTAGCACTAGCAGACGACCCCAAAACCGGCACAAATTCTGTCACGTCAGTCAGCACAGAAGCTGATTGCGCTGATTTCTTCGCCTTCCATTGACTCTTCACTTGATCTGTCCTCTTTTTCGTAGATTTTGGGGCTCCTCTGGTTGTTGATGGCTTGGTGCGAACCATTTTTGCACAGGAGCGTGTACTTTCACTGCTTGTAAACAAGCGCCATTGTTGTACCACGTGACCCCGGTTGAACGAATCAAGATCGCATCGTACGTCATACTCTCCGTATAAGGAAGTTGGCGTAGATTGAACTACATTGACAATGTTCCGTTAGAGCCGAAGTAGTCCGGAAAATAACGAAACAACGGTCACATGCAAACAGGGGAGGCTATGTAGCATGCAACGTCATGCAGTGTTCGCCCTGTCGTCTGCTCAAATTTGCTGATCAAGGTGTTGAAAATCGGCAATAATAAGGCAAGTTCAGGACAAATGAACGCAATCAGGCGAGGGTTGGTTTATTGAATTTATTTTTATTACACAAAAAAACCATGTATATGCAACATCAACGGCAGAAATTGAAAGAAAAATGACCACAGTTTTCCAAACAGTCAAAATGTCTAAATGCCCAAATCTGCCCAAAAGCTCAAAAATCACCCCCGCACATCCCCTTAAGACTCCCTCCCTTTTAAAACCTATGTTGACCAAGTTTTTTTTTTTAGCTGAGACCAGCAGTGCTGCAGCAGGTCACTGAGAATTGTAGTAACTGTGTATCAACACGCCTGAATGCAGGCGTTAGATCGATGTTACAGGAAGCGACTGAAGCTAACAGTCTGAGCGGATATATCCGTACCTGGTCAGATAAAGCCATATGAGTGGGTACGGATCGATATATCCGTACCTGGGAGACAATGAGTTAAGACCATGTTTTCTGTTAATTTTTGTTCATAACCTCCGTAAATTTACCCCCCATTTTAAGAATCCCTCCTTTTGAAGACAAGATTTTCTCAGATTATTAAAGATCTTAAAAGAGGGGTTCCCCTGTAACAACAACCAGAAGTGCGCCATCCATTCATGTACAAGCACTGCCGTTGCAAAGCATAAAATGCACTGAACATACCATCAAGGAGTTTTCCATGGAAGATGGCCATGCCAGCCACACGGCCGATGAACTCAAAGTACGTCAGATGGTCCTCGTTCAGGATGCCCGACAAGTTGTTGATCTGTAGTGTGTAGTTGTCCCTGTGGTGTCAAGAAAATAGGCTTCATTTAGTATTTTGATGGCAACTTTCAGTATATTATTATATAGTCTCAGGGCTTGGAAACATGAATACAGGCATGCAGGAAAAAGAAAAAAATGGGTGGCGCCGTACTGTATGGCAACTCGCTTTCCCCAGTGAGAAAGAAGCCCAAATTTCCATGAGGGTAACATCACAGGACTATATGAAATCTTATCCTTATTCTTATCCATCCTTAACCTTATTATCATTGTTGTTCCCGAGTTCAGAGGACAATGGGTCACTGTTAAACCTTTTATGAAAATATGTATCAGTCGACCAGCTATAGGTCACACCAATGAGTCAGATCAAGAAAGTATGAGTTAGTGACCGAAGACTTGTGAACAAGAACTGTATCCTTCACACAATTTAGACAGCTGTCTGAAGCAGGGGCGTGTTTTAGTCCCTTCTTGCTCAGGCTGAAAAATAATGTACAAACCTCAATTGAAACAAGAAAATTAGAAGGCATTCACAATCGCATTTTTCTATAAAGCTAGATCTTACAGCAGAGAGAAACAATTATGTATAAAAAAAATTAAAAAATGTTTCTTTCTTCTTTTTTTTTTTTTTTTTAATCTTTTCATGTTTTGAATTAAATATTTCATTTATTTATTCATTTATTTATTTAAGGGTGCAAGCTCAAAAGCACAGCAACCACTACTCACACTGCTGAATACTCAAACAGGCCGTAGTATGGGTTGAACATTTCTTTGGACAGGAGGTAGAACCATTCACGTGCCACTCCTCCATAATCCAGGCCCACTTCACCGTCAAACTCAATCCATAACCTGTAAATATTAGAAAGCCATCATTAAAATACAGCAACATGTACATACCAGGACAGCATTCTGGTTTCAAGTTTGATTATTCTTTTAACCCTGTATGAGCCGGGGAGAATAACTCCTGTTATACAAACAAAAGAAACAAGTTTGATCCCAGCTACAACTAGGTAATAGTAAACTCAAATTTCTATTCGTATATTCCAAAAATGATACATTCACAAATGTCATAAATCAAGGCACCACACACACACACACACACACACACGCCTAACCAACATATCTAGGTAAGGCCTAAAAAAAAAATAGGTGTGGTTACGGTAACCCGACCTACCCTATTTTTAGAGGCCGACCCTATAACTTTTTATTACATTAATGTCATACAAAAAAACAAAAAAATGAAAACAAGAAAACGAGTGCAGAAAACGCAATGAAAGCAAAAGCGCTCGAGTCGTCATGCAGACGACGCAAGGGAAATAAGGCCCTTTTTTTAAAAGGTAAGTTCAAAATTGTTCAAAAGAATATCCATAGTCGCACACTTATTTCCCTGTCAAGTAGGTTTAATTTGTATACATTAGAAAAAAAAGCTTTAAAAAAAAATGATTGCCTACCTTCCTACCCTATTCTTTTGGGCTATGTTACCTAAACACATAACTAAAGGCACATGCACACACAATCCCAAATCAATGCACATAGAGCCATAGACTCTGCATGAAAGCTAGAAATCTGACCTGGTTTTGAGATAGTCTGTGTTTTTGATGGTGGTGATCACCCTGAAGGAGTCCTCCATGACATTCCTCCTGGTCACCTTGATGTCGATCTTGTTGGGCAAGTTGCTCTGCGCACAATCAACACATGTCTCAATTGTTACCCCAAAGCCAACATTTTGTACGTTTTTTTCAGCATTTAAAGTGCTCAGTAAGATCAATCTGTTTTACTATTAATATTATACCAATATTAATTTTGTGAAATAAAAATAAAAAGATATGCAGTATGTTAGCATGGGCTGCAGATATCTGACCGTAACCTCAAAATGCAGAATGAAAATTGCAGCCGTCCTCCAATTTAAAATTGAAAATGTTTTCAAAGCACCCCCAGTTGGTAAATCATAAAGCCAAAACAGGCATATTTGGTTTGTTTATGTAATGTCCATGTCTGCATTATTGACAGGTGCCCATCCACCGGCTTGCCTCTCTCTTTTTTCTTGAAAGTTGCCTGTTTAAAAATGCTTGTCAGCAAACTACCCCCACAGTAGATTCAATGCAAAAAGTACATAGAATAAGATTTACTCCAAGGCTTACCGGCTTTCGAAGCTTGGATCTGAAGTATTCATATTTCCTCTTGTAGTCTCTGGAATATGGTACAGCCTGAAAAGAGACATAAGTGCTGTCAGACACACATGTATTCCCTTTGTCAAAAGCTACAGGCTCTTGTCATCTCACGTCTCTCCACAGCAAAGAATGTTACAACCAAAGAAGACCTCTAAAATAAAAGGATAAACTTATTTCTTCTTCTTCTTCTTGTCGATCTCACGTCTATACTGTTAGACCAGACAGCGAGACAAATAAAAAAATAAACAAGAAGAGCAAACGCTCGATCGAGTCACTTTCGCAGTTCTGAATATTATATGAGGCATCAGATGGACAGGAAGAAATTGCTATTCACAACACAATGAGTCACGTTCACATAAAATTTGAGCCCGGTCACTTTTATAGTTTCCGAGAAAAGACCAACGTTAAGTTGTGTGTTGCCGAACAGAAAAGGCTAGTTATCTCCCTTGTTTTTCTGATAACGTTCGTAAAAGGCTACAGATGTAAATACTTTGATGTAAAGAATAATCCTACAAAGTTTCAATCACATCCGATGAACTTTGTCAAAGATATAAAATGTCTAATTTTTCCTTTGACGCTGACCTGTGACCTTGAAAAAGGTCAAAGGTCAACGAAACCATCGTTAAAGTGTAGAGGTCATTGGAGGTCACGACTAAACAAAATATGAGCCCGATCGCTTTGATAGTTTCCGAGAAAAGTCCAACGTTAAGGTGGTGTCTACGGACGGCCGGCCGGCTGGACGGCCGGCCGGACAGACTAACACTGACCGATTACATAGAGTCACTTTTTCTCAAGTGACTCAATAATGATATCGTCAGATCATAAACTTATTTCTATAACTGCTCATGTTTGCAAGGTCACTTTTAAGTACGATACAGAAAAGACAAAAAGAAAACAAAACAAGAAAAACAATAACATGAATAACCATTTTACAGAGTAAGACAAAATGTCCTCAAGATAGAAATATACAAAACAGATGAACATGCAAACAGAGAAAAAGGGAATCAGTACTTACAGGACCACCAAGCTTCTGTAACCTTGGATCTTCCCATTGTGTACCTCTTGTGTCTGTTGAAAAAAAAAAGTAAGTTCCAAAAGATTAGGATATAATTTCTCAGTTTCAGTACACACACACAGACACACACTATACAGTTATGTCACACGCTTTCCTTCTTTGCCGCTACTAAAGCAAATGTGTGCAAGATTGTATGTTACACGCTTTGGAGTATGTGCAAGAACGGATTCAAACTCAAAATCGTCCCTCCAAAAGCCCCAAAATGCACACACTACTTTTATTTCTCCTGCTGTTATCGTTTCTTCTCTTTACAAATTCTTCAACGCTGAGAATACTGAGAATGGCATCCCAGACGACAGAACTGTTTCCATACGCGAATTTAGCTGCCCTTGGAAAGCGGCTCGCTCAGGAGGCCTGTTAGTCTGAAACTAGAAGGGCAGAGTTCTGAACATAGATGACAAAGGCCCAGAAAAGAACAAACATTTTGCGGATGCAGACACAGAAAGACGCCATGAAGAATGCGATGCTTCAAAAGATACAGACTGTGACGATAACTATGACGTCATTCACATATACCGAGACGTCATTCATAGTTGTTCGTTCACTTCCGTCAAAAAGTAGATCTCTCCACAATGGCTGCTCCTGTGTTTAGGTTTGTCAAGCTTGAGTACGCAACACGTGTTTGTTCTCTCCTCTGTTGAAGCTGTGAGACATAAATGCTATTCCGACTTGGTCGTGTGACAGAGTTTTCTTCCACACTCGATTAGCTGATGTCTAACTCAGCCTGACGGCTTCGTTAGACAATCAACGTAATCTCGTGTGGAAGAAAACGTCTGTGACACGACCAAGTCTGAATAGCAGGTATTGTAAAATAGTTCAGTGGAACCCCTATTGTAAGACCTCCAGAAGTCTGAGATAATCAGGTCTTTAAACGAAGGGAGTCTTAAAATAGGGATAATTTCAAAGAGGTTATAAACAAAATAATGAGAAAACTGCAACAACAACAAAAGTCCCTTCTCTCCTCACCTATACTTCAATAAAAAAATAAAAAACCCAGTTCCTCTGTCTTGTTGTCCACATGAAATGTTTAAATTACCACTCCAGGTTGCAATCCACAAGCATAGAAAAAATAAATAAAATCTTACTGTGATCAATGTAGAAAACACGGCCGTCTGCGTGTGTGCGTTCCTCCCAGCCAGGCTAGAGACAGAATAAAAACAAAAATACAATGTACAATCAATGATCAGTAAAGAAAACATGATCATTTAGCATGCAAAACAGGTATGCTTGTTTGAACGAGTCTAGCTGTAATCTGATCATTAAGAAAGGTTATAAACACATAAGAACGGAAAGGTTCAGTACGGAACTGTTTAATGACAGGGAATAGACCAGGGCAATATGTAAAGAAATTCATGGAGAACAGTTATGTAAAATGTATAAGACAGAGAACAGGTTACATGTACGTCTTAAAAGATTTACAAGACATAGAACACATATATTTTAGAAAGATTTAAAAGACAGAGAACACATAGAAGTCCAGAGAGATTTACAACACAAGAGATCACATACATTTTTAGAAAGATTCATAAGACAGGTGACAATACAATTAAAAACAAAGATTAATAAGACTGAGAACAGATTCATTTTTAATAGAAAAAAACCCAGACAACCCATAAAGTCTAGAAAGATTTATGAAACACAGCTACAACCGATACACTTTTGAAAAATGTGTAAGTAAGAGAACACATACATTTTAAACAGAGAGATAAGACAGAGAAGACATACAGTCTAAAAACATTTATCAGACAGAGAAGAGATACATTTCAGACAGAGAGAGAACCAATAAAGCAAGTGAATACTGACCGGCAGAGGTCCTAGACTGTTGAGCAGGTCATCGGTGGAATTGGAGCGGAAGAGAGGGGTGGGGGAGTTGTGGCTTCGTGTTGATCCTGATCTCTCTCTAGGTTTTCTTGGATCATCCTTTCCACAAAATACAGGAGTAATAATACACCACCTCCACATCTAATTTGCTGCTCGCTTTAATCGATTGCTGAGCTCTCTTTGAGGCATGAAACACAAGACTTTATTTGGGTAAACACAAGAAAAAACGTCAACATCCCAATGATTCGTAGAAACGTCTGTGTCATAGTTATTCAAGCCAAACTCTTTGGGATGCAATGTCATTGAAACCAGGCATGGGAATTGATAATTGTAAAAAAAGGCTGAAAATTTGGAAGCATTAACAAAGTCAACGGCGCGAAGCGCCTAGTCTTACTAGCGGGGTCTGGGGACATGCCCCCCCCCCCCGGAATTTTGTTTCTCCAAAGAACCCAAATGGGGCAATTTAGTGTCATCTTAGCTCCAAGTTTGCCATTAAATTCAGTTTTTAGAACCATTTTTGCCTCCCCCATTTTTTTTTCGGCAGACACTTCTGCTTTTTCGGCGGAACAACAAAAAATTCGACAGAAATATGCCTTTCGGCGAACAATTCCTATGCCTGGAAACCAAGATCATATTCACAAACTTGAAAAGAAAGCAGAAAAGACTGAAAAAGGCCTACAAAGCCAGTCAAAGATAAATGAGCAATTACAAAATTACCCAAATTCAAATTAATTTGTAAAATATGATAGATTAAAAAAACTCAAAATACATCCCTTTGTTTCTTAGAGCAGATTGCAAAATTACTCGGATTAAAAAAACCTGCTATAACTCAAGGAAACAGAAAAAAATGTGCACGACACCTACCCATGTGGTTCTGTGGTCATTGTGGTCAATGAAGAAGGGTCGTCCATTGGGGGCGTGACCCATGGCCCAGCCTGCTGGTAGAGGCTCCTCCTCCTCTTCTGTCGTCTCTTGCTGCACACACAATACAAAATCATATAGAATAATGTAATGCAGTACAGTGGACCCCCCCCCCCCCCCTCTGCCCTTTTAATGCTGCCAAGAACCTGAGAAAATCAATTCTTTTGAGGGATGGATTTATAACAATGGAGGTAAATGAACATATGTTACAACAAAACAATTCTGAGAGTAGGGTCCCTGGGGTAAAATTGAGGAGGGAGGGCGTTCCTTAAAACTAGAGCTAGGATTGAAAGATTTCAGAACACTATCACCACAGAACCAGACAAGGGGAAGAAACCAAAAAGAGTACAACTCACCTGAACAGGTGCACTGCGCCGGTGCAATTGCTGCGAGGGACAGAGGACAAGGGAACAGTTAGGCAGACACTACAGAAAGCCACACACACACAATGGGAAAGCCACATTTTTGGTTGAAAATAGATTGAAGTAGAGTGGTACCTGTGATGAAAGGACACCCTTAACATCAGTAAAGACTCTCCCTATGTTGCAAGTGTGCGACCTATTTTTCTCCCATCCCTAGAACTTTTTTGTGACAAACCTTTCAAACCAAATTACATGGAAAGCTACTCCCCTGTAACATCCAGGAGACACAGCTCGCACAAGTTTGTTTGTTCGTTCATGGGCTGAAACTCCCACGGCTTTTACGCGTATGACCGTTTTTACCCCGCCATTTAGGCAGCCATACGCCGCTTTCTGAGGAAGCATGCTGGGTATGTTCGTGTTTCTATAACCCACCGAACTCTGACATGGATTACAGGATCTTTTTCGTGCGCACTTGGTCTTGTGCTTGCGTGTACACACGGGGGTGTTCGGACACCGAGGAGAGTCTGCACACAAAGTTGACTCTGAGAAATAAATCTCTCGCCGAACGTGGGGACGAACTCACGCTGACAGCGGCCAACTGGATACAAATCCAGCGCGCTACCGACTGAGCTACATCCCCGCCCGCTCGCACAAGTTACTGCCAATAAATCCACACACAAAAAATTTAAAATAAAAAACAGGTACCAACGTTCCAACCCCAATTTCTTTGGCCTTATCATAATAAAAAAGAGTTTAAAAAAACCAACTTTATTAGCATTTTTGGGAGACGTCTTCTGATCCGAGGGGCCTTTCATAGCAGGCACCACTGCACTGTATGCTCCCCTTCACCACAAGTTGTAAGACATGGTTTACTAATGAAGCTAACGTCCACAAGTCTCTGAATGAGAATGGTTTACTAACGTTATTCTATGTATGATAACCTACAAGAAGACACAATACCAACACCGAGATAAAATTAGTTGAAAAATAACAGTTGTTTTTCCCAGTGATCTACGTATGATATCCTTCAAATGAAGTTACCATAAAAAAAAAAACTGCTATAGACAAGCAGGATGCAAGGCAGAACTGGCACAATATACTGTCAACAGCAGATACAAAAATTACTTGAAAGATTACTATAAAAAAGAAAAACATATACAGTAGATCTTAGAAGGGTCAGGTCACTGAAAGGAAAGTGTGATGGGTCAGAAGTACCGTAACATTCAGCAAATTTACTCTTTTCTTCCTCTTTGTGAGAACAAATGCAGTTTTGCTAAAACAATTAAAAGATTCCTCACAATATCCAGTATGCAGTAAAGAAACTATAACTATGAATAATTTCAAACTTCAGCAATTATCTTGAATCAAAGCACATTCTTTTACTTTGGTCTTGATTAAGTCATCTGGAAGTTAATTTCTTTTCTCTTTCAACTGAAGTTCTCCTGTCTTTCACAAAAAGTTGACAATTAGCTGAGCATGTGTTTGTGCCTTCTGCAAGGTAAGATGCACATTGCAAAGGTTAGGGCATCCATTATTTGCCTGAAAATCTTATACAAAATAGAGAAGGAGAATTGGGTGGCTGGGTGCGGTTGGTTACAGAGGGCAAGCATGTGAATAAGGTAAACAGAAATAGAGAAGGTTAAAATTAAGAGACCGACTGAAAGCAGAAAAACGGAGGACAGCTGTTGCCACGAATGACCTAAAAATAACTCACACCCTAAACAAGACAAAAAGAGCCATCCAAAACAAGAGACAAAACAAATAAGTTAGAGAAAGACAGAGCAGGAGAGACAACTAAAAAATGATGCTGGTTATTCAGAAATTCATAACAGAAGGGAAAATAACCAGAGAGCCACAGCCTGTAAGAAGTCATAAAAGACCTAAAAATTAAAAATAAAAAAAAAGACCCATCCCAAAAAAGGATACAGAACAAATAAGTTAGAGAAAGGAAGAGCAGGAGAGAGAATTAATCATCCACACTAGCTATCCAGAAATTATGCAGAAAAGAGAGGGTGAAATAAAGAGGGAGCATCCGCCCTAGCTATCCAGAAATTATGCAGAAAAGAGAGGGTGAAATAAAGAGGGAGCATCCGCCCTAGCTATCCAGAAATTATGCAGAAAAGAGAGGGTGAAATAAAGAGGGAGCATCCGCCCTAGCTATCCAGAAACCATGCAGGAAAGAGAGGGTGAAATAAAGAGGGAGCATCCGCCCTAGCTATCCAGAAATTATGCAGGAAAGAGAGGGTGAAATAAAGAGGGAGCATCCGCCCTAGCTATCCAGAAACCATGCAGGACAGAGAGGGTGAAATAAAGAGGGAGCATCTGCCCTAACTATCTAGAAATTATGCAGGAAAGAGAGGGTGAAATAAAGAGGGAGCATCCGCCCTAGCTATCCAGAAACCATGCAGGAAAGAGAGGGTGAAATAAAGAGGGAGCATCCGCCCTAGCTATCCAGAAACCATGCAGGAAAGAGAGGGTGAAATAAAGAGGGAGCATCCGCCCTAGCTATCTAGAAATTATGCAGGAAAGAGAGGGTGAAATAAAGAGGGAGCATCCGCCCTAACTATCTAGAAATTATGCAGGAAAGAGAGGGTGAAATAAAGAGGGAGCATCCGCCCTAGCTATCCAGAAACCATGCAGAAAAGAGAGGGTGAAATAAAGAGGGAGCATCCGCCCTAGCTATCCAGAAATTATGCAGGAAAGAGAGGGTGAAATAAAGAGGGAGTGGCAGCACTGACCCGCCTGTCCTCCGGTGGTTGTGGTGGTTGCGAGAGGTCTGACTCAGAGGCACTGGAGTTGATGCTGGCTGTGTCTTCCCGGCTAAGGGTGTCTTCCTGGCTGATGTGTCGTCGCTGGCGGTAGAGCTGTGCCACCTCCACGCTGCGCTGCCGCTGCAGGTCCTGCTCGGTCTGCTGATCTGGAGAGCTGTCAACAAGAGAAATCAGGTTTTAAAAAGGAGGGAGTCTTAAAATAGGGGTAAATTTATTTACAGAGGTTATGAACATAAAGTCTGAGAAAACAGGGTCTTAAAAGGAAGGGAGTCTTAAATTGGGGGGTCTTAAATGGGGGGTTCCACTGTTGTGAACTTTGTCAAGCTGTTTTGTGGCTGTGTGGGCATAGCTGCATGCATGTGCATGGGTACTCACTGAATGTGTGTGATGTGGGAGTGAGTGTACAACCGCATACGAGTCATTGCGTGCGTGCGTGTGCATGCTTGTAAGCATGTGCATTAGGTTTGCATGTCCAGCGGTGAATGGGTGTGTGTGTGTGCCAGAATTCTCAATCAAGATACAGCTGTCCATGCAACTGATCTGAGATTGCCACAAAGTAGTGCTACGTCTTATGTCTTGATAACAGTGAAAAAAGGACGAAACAATGGAAAAGATAGAAAATCAAAGTGGGACAAATGAGACACATACCCAGAGGGAAAGTCCCACTGTGACACGCGTGTCCTGTGATTAACATAATAAGAGCGTCCGTTTGCATCGGTTCTTTCTTCCCAGTCCGTTGGTAAAGTTCTTGACCTGAAAGGCAATTGGATAACATTAACATTCACAAAAAATTCAGATGTATGTGAAAACGTTGCACAATAGTCAGCAAATCTACTAACTTGAATATATATGTGCAAGCATACTTGGCTGCTAGTCATAGTTGGCCCTTTTTGAAACGTAAATACAGACCTGTCAACCCCCTCCAAGGCCAACCTGTATTTATATGACTAGATGTATTCAAGGTAACAATCCCTTGCACACCAACTTTTTTTTTTTGAAATACAAAAACCAGCTTCAGGCCTGTTTACCACCCCCCAGAATTGCTCTCATGAATGAACTTGATTTTAAACAAGTTTCATCCACAGGATGAAAAATAACCATGTTTGAAAAATTTCTGACAAATTAATAAAAACCAAAAATAACACAGTTGCCTCCCTTGTCCTGATGTAAATTATCAATAATTATTGACTCAAAACTTCAATTTAATTGAGAAAACAGTTTTCAGTACATTCCAATTGGTAACTTAATTTCAAAACGGCTCACTCTGGTAAAAAGGAAGGAGGTTTGGAAAATAGCATAGGCACTGTCAGGTCTATTTTTAGTACTCATTTGCATAATCTCTCATACAGCAGTCCCTGCAATGTACGGCCCCCGGCGTGAGCGGACACCTGACATGTACGGACACATTTGCTCGGCACCGAGTGTTTTCCTTCTATATTTGCCCCCCCTTAAACGGACACCTGCAAAACGTGGACACGGACACTCATTTTCGGTCCCAACAGCAGGTCATACCTCCAATGTACGGACAGACCATCGTCAAATTTTCACCACAACAAAATCGATAACAGAGCAGTCCGGCTCTTGGTGCAAAGATCACAGCCGCAATGGCGTGACGACAGTCACTGGTAACTTGAGTGCACCTGTACCCATCAGGAGGGGGGGGGGGGGGTAGTTTTGGTCAGGAGTGGAGTACATGCGAAGATGCCAACATGAAACTGCACTGTGCTCTTTATTCTTGTCTGTTGGACGTAAACAACAGAAACCACAGTCGATGAAGGTCCTGAGCGAAAGAGAGTGAAAAACCGGCCACAGTTCTCAGCATCGTGTGTCTGTGTGTAACCTCTTTCATTGACAAGATACTCTTGTTTCCCCTCAGCCTTGACCAGTGAGTCGGTTGCCTAATCTGTGAACCCTTCAGTTGTCTTGCTGTGTCAAAAGTTACGACACAGTCAACTGGTTTTGCTCTGAGTGAACAGTTAGAGCTGACCTCTCTGGCCACAGCCCAACAGTACATGGCTGGAGGGAGTGAGAGAGAGAGGGAGGCGGGGGGGGGGGGGGGGGGTGGAGGGTTAGCTGGCTAAACTCTGTGGGGTGTCCGGTGTCACTGCATGTCAGCAGGAAGAGCATTGGAGAGAAATAGAGAGGTGTACTCTTCCACACAATTTCCAAGCATCAGTTAGTGAGGGAGAATGGGAGCTGTGTTATGTACAGTGTATTTCCGACTGAAGAGTGAAAAGTCACTGCCATGCCACATGATCGGCATGCAGTCAATAAAGCCAGACAAGATGAAAATAAATTACATGATTATGACATGCAGCTCTATCTGCTGCTATTTATTCAAACTGGGTTTCAAGCTTATTCTTGCAAAGCATCTGCACAGGCTCCTCTGTGCTGTGTTTGTGTGGCTGCTTTCGTATGTCAGTGCATGGTGAGTGTGTTCACTGCCTTGAGGATTTATTTTATCTCTTCTTTTCAACACTTTTCATACAAATCACTTTTACAGAACGTTTAAAGAAGTATTAGGAGTTTATTGTTTAGTAGCCACAAGAAGTGATTAGCATAGACTCAATCCTGTTGTTTGTGTGTCTCTGTGTGAGTGTATGGGGGAGGGGGTGCTGTGGGCACCCCTCCCGTGACCGGACACCTGCAATGTACGGACAGTTTTGCTATGGCCCAAGGGTGTCCGTTCATGAGAGGGACTGCTGTACTGCTTTTCAATTCATCATTTCTGGAGTTAAATTCTCAACTGATGGTTGAATCATAGATTGAATTAAAAGAGAAACAAGTAACTAGTAAGTTTGTTCCACATTCTAATTTTCAAAAGGACTCCATGTATCTAACTCAAAATAAAACTTGTCGGAGATCATGCAGATATCTGAAACCGGGAAGGTCACTGCATGAAGCCATGGAAGTGGGCTATTTTAGAGACTTCACTGACCTACATATTCAAGCAGTCGAACACTACAATCACTACAACGTGCACTACACTTACTCCTGTCTGTGTCTCTTTGACATGCCTGAGTATGTGTGTTAATCGTCACTTGCATCTTGTAAGGTAATTGTTGTCGAGATCACAGCATTGACATGAATTTCCGGTACAATTTGGTTTGCCCGTACTGCTAGGCTGTGTAAGCCGTACACACCTAAATTTTGATAAATCCCGTACACAATACGGGAAAACCGTACAGGTTGACAGGTATGTAAACAGCACATCACAGCAAAAACAACAATGCACACAGATCATCACTTTGATCTTAACCTGACTAAACATTATTGTGTCTGGCCATACCTAAAATTAAGTATGGTCAACACATTTTTCTGCAGATTTAGCAATTGAAACACATCCATCCAAACCATATTTTCCTACATTAATTTCATAACAAAGAAAGCAGGATATAATGGAAGCTTAAAAATGATACTGCTATCAGCCACAGCCAAACAAAAAACACCGAAACAGAACAAAAACCCTGTATCCTTACGCGGTAGGCCTGGCCCACTGGGTGGTGCGACTGTTGTGGTTGACGTAATACGTTCTGCCGTGCTGGTCTATTCGCTCCTCCCAGCCAGTCGGCAAGGGCTCTGGATTGTCTGAGGAGGGCGCTGCCTCCGAGTTTTCCTCGTTGATAGGTCCTGAGGCCCCCGCCTCGTTCAATGCTGAATCCATGTCCAGCAACTCCCAGCCCGGCTGCTGACACAGAGCACACCACATCTCACACAACTTTCCATGACAATACAGTGCAAACCCCCCCCCCCCCCCTTTTTAAGATCTCCAAAAATCTGAGAAAATTGGGTCTTCAAAAAGGAGGGAGTCTTAAAATGGGGGTAATTTTACAGAGGTTATGATCAGAAAGTCTAAGAAAACAAGGCCTCAAAAAGGAGGGAGTCTTAAAATGGAGGGGGGGGGGGGGGTCCTTGAAAGTGGGTCCCACTGTACTATGCAACAATACCTTTCCCAACTGTGGCTTGAAAAGTAACTCCGTCTATTTCAAACATTTCAAAAATTGTAGCGAAGTAACTGTTCTGCTAGTTTTCCGAAATCATAAACGCTCAAACCTCACAGGAAGCCAGTAGAAGTGTATAGCGGGTGTTTCAGGGATCTGCATATATATGGGAGCTGGAACTCAAACTTAAGTTACACACACAAAATTATCTGAATGATGGAAGGCAGGACAATTGGAAATGTCCTAGCTGTTCCCTTTTGTCAATACAAGTTTACACAAGTCAGGTTTTGTTTTCTCTTTTCACCGAAAATCTGTATGTGCTGAGGTAGAAATCTTAGTGTGTGCCATGATGTGCCCACCTGTAGTAGCTGTTTGTGAACTGAAATACACCTACCTCATTAGCTGTCTGTCCTGACGCTGTGTCTTCCGCTGCATCAGGGCTGTTTTCTGACGGCAGGTATGCCATGTACAGGGTCAGGTGACCACGCACACGAGACTTGGTTCTGAAACAGATTGTTGATGATATTAAGAAAATTACGAAGATGATGATAAACAGTGAATACTTTCTATAAACCAGACTACAGTCCCAGTGTCTTAATCAAAGAGCACACTTGGGACGCGAGTAACTTATCAATCATTTCTCTCCATATAATCAATGCCCAAGTAAAACTACATGTATATTTTTTTTCCAAACCAATGTTGTACTCATATACAAGAAAACTTGTCCTTTCCAGACACACAGACTGACACTGACAAAAAAGAAAAAGGAAAAGGTGAGCGTCCAAATACATGGACAAAATTCTAATTCTGCCTTGAAGTTTTAAAAGGAAGATCTATATGCTCACGTGCGAGGTCGCAGCACCCAGTTTTTGCAGGGTATGTCCCTGCCAGTAGCCTCCACCCCAATCCCCATGAAGTGAAGGGGGATCTCCACCAGCCCAAGGAAGTCATCTCGCGTCTACCATAAAAAGCAGTGGTCATTGCAGTATAAAAAATTACAAATGTCTTTTCTGTGAGGGTTGATGTTTACAAATCCTGCCTAACACAGCTAAAGCTGCTGCAGAATTAAGAGCAATAATCTACAAATTTAAATGAATTATCTGTTGACGTAATTTTCTTAATATTGACAATCAAATTCTTATGCCTCTTTGTTGAAGCTAGCAATTTTTTTTTAAATTCCTAATAATGTAGGATACACTGTAAATGATTAAGCTAAAGTAAAGAGAAACTGACCACGGTTGAAAGTCCAAGCAAAAAAAAAAAAAAAGTCTTACAGTAGGTAGGTCCACTCCTTCTTTACGACATGGAAACAGTCGCGTTTTTAGCGAAAAAATCGGCATTTCCAACTCGCCATTTCTTCAAAATCAATTTTGTTTTGTTTTTGTTTGTTGTTTAACGCCCAGCCAACCACGAAGGGCCATATCAGGGCGGTACACCTGGTATGGGAAGTTAAATTGCTCGTGTTGGGGTGAAGTAATTTATTCGTTATTTATTCATCAGGGAAGTAACATTTTTGTACGAAATGTTTACTCAGAACTCACCAGTCTTGGGGAGTAATTTTCTCGTGCAATGGGAGAGTGCTTTTTTCGTAAAGGGAGTAACTTTTTCGTACGAAATGTTTACTCCGGAGTAAAAATCTCGTGGGAGTAATTTTCTCGTGTTACACCGGAACGACATGCAAAATGCTGTGTGTGTTCCATTTAACAAGGTTAGGTTGAAGTGTACTCTTCGAATATTCTGATGAAAAAAGACCCTTTGATCACAATGTTTGCGATAACAATGCTTTATGTGACCACAGGTAGTTTCGGGACCATGGGCTCTTTTTCGACTCTCTAAAACTCCACGTAGGGGGTCCATTATTTGTTTGTTTGTTTGTTTGTTCATGGGCTGAAACTCCCACGGCTTTTACGTGTATGACCGTTTTTACCCCGCCATTTAGGCAGCCATACGCCGCTTTCGGAGGAAGCATGCTGGGTATTTTCGTGTTTCTATAACCCACCAAACTCTGACATGGATTACAGGATCTTTTTCGTGCGCACTTGGTCCTGTGCTTGCGTGTACACACGGGGGGTGTTCGGACACCGAGGAGAGTCTGCACACAAAGTTGACTCTGAGAAATAAATCTCTCGCCGAACGTGGGGACGAACTCACGCTGACAGCGGCCAACTGGATACAAATCCAGCGCGCTACCGACTGAGCTACATCCCCGCCCGGGGTCCATTATTGACCCTCAGAACAATAAAAGTGGGGGTCCCGGGACCATCTAGGACGAGTGTCCGTGGGGAGCCCTGCTGAGTATTAATTCTAGACTGTAAATTCTACATAAATATGAGCATGTGAATGTTGTTGTCTTTGACTTTGTATATAGCACCTGACATCGCAATGTTATAACTCAATGTCTTAATGTAACTTTCAATTTATAAAACAGCTATTTAATTTCAAAGATGCTTTTGATTTTTTCCACGAAGTTGGGTCTTAAAATGATACAGGTTATGAAACGTTTTAATGGTGGTGGAAATATTCAGACCCACATGCGCGTCGGTGCAACCATTTTTTTGTTGATTTAATTTTAATTTTAATTCAAGCCTGTTTTTGAATATACAATATATGATTTCTTAGTGAAAGTCCTAGGTATTTCTGGTATGAAGATATACAATTAGTACTCGGTAAACGTATTTTGTCTTCACGTTATTTTCATATTTTAACAATGTTGAGTTACTTCAGCATTTGTTTCGCTTTTCTGTGATTTTACTACATTATAAAGCTAATACATATTTTGTTTGTTATAAATAAGCCCCGCCAACGTTTTGTAACATTAAAACTAAATATTTTCAAAAAAGTCAAAATTTCATTTTTTGACCATTGTGATTTTTGCGATTTTTGGGGCATATTATTTCACCACATTGCAAAGATACAGCTTAGAAAAAAATTGAGGTATACACTATGTGTATGTTGGTGTATCCAGAAAATTTTGCATTTCTACAACAAAAATTGCAAGCGCTGCGTCGACGCAAAACTGACCAACAACGCAAAACAGCAAATAACGCCAAATAATGGAAACTTTGAACGTCCATATCTCTGAAACTATTTGTCATACACCCTTGAAATTTTGCAACTTTCTTAGTTAGCATGCCGACTACACGCCAGCAACAAATTACATACTTGAAGTAATTTTGAAAAGAGGCTATGTATCTTTCTCTGAGGGGTTTTCCTTTTTAAGTGAGAAATAAAACAAAAAAACCTTTATGGTGGGTCTTCAGGTGTTCTTGTTTTGTGTGTGTGTTTTTGTTGTTGTGGGGAGCTGTGTTTCTCAAAAGTATCAAGAAATCTTATGAATTCTAACTAAACGTTAGCGCTTATTCTTCAACTTACCACTCTGTTGAGATCAAAGACTTCCAGCAACAAGACGTTATCTCGGGGGTTGACCTTTAAACAAGACAGAACAGGAACATACAGGGATTTGTTTCATCATTTTTGTGTGTTGTTTGTGTGTTTGCAAGATGCATGCATTTCATATTATATCTATATATATATACGACTTGTGTCTGTGTGTCTGTGTGTCTGTGTGTTTGTGTATTTGTGTATTCGCCATGCACGGCCAAAGTTCTCGATGGATCTGCTTCAAATTTGGTGGGCTTATTCAGAGAGACCCCGGACACAACCTCATCGATGAGATATTTACACACGTGCTCTCAGCGCGCAGCGCTGAACCGATTTTGGTTCCACCTCAGCTATTTTGGTTCCACCTCAGCTACCCGGGCCCCCATACCGACACACCATAGCCGCTACACCACATCACAACGCCAAAGTTCTCGGTGGATCTTTTTCAAATTTGGACACCGTATTCAGCTACACCCCGGACACAATATCATCGATGAGATATTTCAACATGTGCTCTCAGCGCGCAGCGCTGAACTGATTTTGGTTTTTGTGTTCATTTCACCATTATAAGTAACTCTTCCTTATCTTCTCCAGTGTTTGGCGTTTATCTCCCTTCCTTCGTGTGGCTTTCCCGTTCAGTTGTAAGTTACTATTACTATTTTTAGAATGTCACTGCGCTGTCCACTGCGCTGTCCACAACGCTTCCCTTGCACCCGTAAGTTGTTCTTACTGTCAAAGTGAAAAGGTCGAATCAATTTATAGCCACGCGAAAAATACACTCTCACCTATCTCTATATATTTATAGATATAGATATACATATTTATATATACGGCTTCTCTGTGTGTGTGTTTGTGTGTGTGTGTGGGCAAAAACCTGTGGATTGTAGAGTTCTGTTTGTGATGGGGTCTAGCGGCTTTTGTCTGTCTGTATGTTCTGGCATTTGAGAAGCCACAACAGATAATATAGGGCTAAGAAATAAGCTCTAAAATTCTCAATCCCGTTTGACAGGACTTCGCCTGCAGAGGTGATTGTGATGAACCGCCACGCTGTCTGTCTCTGTCTCGCCATTCACCCCGGCAAAGCCGGGTATTCCTCTAGTATCACATATATTATAAGCTTTATGAAAAATACTAAGACTAAAACAAACAAGAAACACACACACAAACAAGACTGGCAATGCTTTATTACTCACAAATAACTGCATGTTCATAAAATTACTTTGCTACAACACTGCATGTGTTATCTTTGCACTCAATGAAACATGCAATCCATTAATATATTAACTTTGAATATTGTACACTACACCTCTCCATCCCCATTTCATCATTTGACAACATGACAAAGTGCTGTTCACATGACAGACTTACAACCAACTTTCCGCCAACTTGTGAAACGATTTTTGTTAGAACAAAGTAGGTTGAAAATTGCTGCTCATGTGAAGTTTGAAGTTATATGTTTGGTTTAAAGTTGCCCAGGAGGTGATCGCTGAGACCAAGTTAGCAAAACGTCTGCCATGTGTTCAGCGACTCCTGAGCAACTTCAAACCAACCACAGATGGTGTAAATGTGGTTGAAAGTCTGCCATTTGAATAGCATTTTAATTCACATCCATTATCCAAGCTGCAGGTCCACACCTCACATCACTACCCTGTTTCCTGTCTGATATCAACCTGGCTAAAATGCCCATCCTTCCTTCTTTCCATATTCATAAAGCACATAGCTGTAAAGTATTTAAACACACACACACACACACACACACACACACACACACACACACACACACTGTGTTTAAAAAAAAGAGTAGATTATTTGTAATTGTATCCATATACTGACTGCTTACCCTGAACAGGAACTCTTGATTCCATTTTGGATTTAGTGTCTGCAGAGAAAAGACAAAGACAAATTTAACATCATTAAGTTATCAGACTAATGAGCAATCAAAAGATGTACCCTGGCCTCCATGTTTGTCATACATTATTACAATTTACAAAAACAAGAAAACTGAGCTCACGGAAAGCTCCTTCCATGTTACATTGCTACATTATAGTTGACAGATCTGTGTGGCCTTCACTTCTGATCTCCAGCCAACATGGCCCTCCCTATAGCTATAGGAACATTCTATTTCTACAAACCATAGGGAGGATTTTTGTATGGTGCTTTTTATGAGCTAACCAATTTCTAAGATCAAATTCAAATCATTATAACAGGATGTAGCACAAGTGCACATAAAAGGCTCTACAAAGTTTACAAAAACATGAACAGTGCATGCATATATGAGATGTCACAAACTGGCAGTTTGTATAAGGTATACCTATATAGTCACCTAGTCCAATTAGATATATATAATATTCCACAATTTGCAAACCGTAAGTCGCTGCATACTCAGACTAGTCAAATAAAAACAAACTAATAAAGAAGAAGAATTAGAAGAAGCATATTATAAGCCTAAACTTGCAAATCAACAGTAATTCATAAAGGAAAGGAGAAAAAAGAAAGGAGAGAAAAAACACTTGCACTTTGCATTGAAGACTACATTAGTACATAGATATATTACAACACACAAAGTGACAAATGAACACAAGCACATACTCTTTATGCACACAGACAAATAAGACAGATAAACATAGACAGCACACAACACAACCAACAGTCCAGAATGCAATGGTGATGTGACATGTGGAAATTACCTTTTTGACAACTTTTGTCTGCTTTGTGTCAATGAGCCCCTCCTCCCTGTCTCCTCTGTACAATGAAATCCTCACATAGGGGTCACTGAAAATCAAAACACACACACTGAAAACTCACAACACAATCATGTTTGGACAGTCAACTTTCATTTCAAACCACGGGATGCCATTAGGTGTAGATGGCTGGCAATTAAAAGTGATGCAGATAACAGTTACTTCATCAAGCAACTTTCAGAATTTATTACAATACACGTAATAGAATACAAGTGACATCTTCCTGAAACCTATAAAATCAAATTCATCATCGCTTACCACACCAAGCTTGAAATGAGCAGGCCTACATCTAAAACTAAAGGGCTAATTGTGGAGGACTCTGACTAACACAAATAATTGTAATCAAAAGTGTATTGTAAAGTGTATTGCTACTCAGTTGACATCCCCAAAACTCAGCGTCTCAATGGCTGGAGAACAAGAAGTATTAAGGTATCATATTCGTGTCAACGACCAGAGATGTTCCTGATATGTGATATCAGTGTTGTTTTCTGTGTGCTTACAATTACATCCTCTTGAGCTTAACAAAGCTTATAAATCCGTCACTGGTGTGAAAAGCAGTTAGGTTTAAAATTGCATTAAAGTCTAAAACAAACTACCTTAATTGCCCATTATTCATATTTGTCATCATAGCAAGACATGCAGTGTTGCCGAAGTGGTCAACTGTCTAGTATAAACAAAATAATACAACCGTCATAATTAAGGTGCAAATTAACAGCCGCATTTTGTGAAGACTTCTGGAATTGGAACAATCATTTAAGTCAAAAGAAGCTCAGTGATCTTCACTGTAAATTAAAAGCAAATACTAAAACTATGGGTTCAAAGGGCAAAATGTATACCTCTCTTATTGAAACACAAATTCAACACAAGCTGAATACTGCTAGGTACAGAAATGAACACATATTGTGCCATAACTAAGTATACATGATAAAACTTCATTTGTGGTATTATTGATACTGATTTTGCAATCTTACATAGTATACCGGCATTAGGAAAGAGACGCAGAGTGTGGTATGTGTAAAGTGTTCCGTAACAGTGCAAGGGAGGGAAGGGTATGAGGCTTAAGACTGTCACACAATCCAAACACATACACATTGGTAATGGTATGTGATATCAGTTGCATGATATTTCACTGGACTGGTAAACAAGACAGATCCTAACCTAAAACAACAGTAGGCACCAAAGTGTGCCGTTTCAGTTCATTTTACGATCTGAAAACAAGAATGGATAGTAAGTTCATTAAATAGTGTGTTTCTCTTCCAGTACACACGGCAGCATTTCACTGAATCTGGGTCAGGTGACTCCCTCGTTTGAGCAACCACTGAAGTACACGATCGCATACTTATGAAAGCATTATAGGTAGCACAGGCAGTTTAATAGTTTACGTCTCTTGGGCATACCCGTAAAAGAAAGAAAGTTAAAAAAAATGCTCACCTTGCACCAAATATGTCTTTTTTTGCTAGATTCACACCTTCGATGACTTTGATCCGAAGCAGTCGGGTGGTGCCCGTGGTATCATTCTGCAAAACATAGCAGACGATCGGTTAGCTTACCAAGCACAAGTCCACAGGTTAAACAAAGTTGTTGAAAAAATGCAGTTTAAAAACGTACCTCAATGGCTGGTAACCCGAAAATATCCGAATTTGAAGCCATAAACCTAGTAAACAATCCTACATCGGTGAAGAAAACAAGACAGTCAACACAGAAAAGACAGTACACGACAATTGATGACGAAAGCACAGCAAGAAGCAGGTGCCCCGGATGTTGCGAAATCCGAGATAAAAAGCTGTCTGCTACCAATGGGCTTGGTTTATGTTGCAAGCGTTTCTTCTCTTTTCTCCCTAATGGTCATTGTTCCATCCATATTTTGGGGAGGAACAAGTATGGTTTCGGCATTTTTTTCCTTCTACATTAAACTGCGTTACAACAGGTGCTTGTCTGCTCAGGACGTCGCTATATATATACATATATTTTGATCACTGACCGGTGTAACACGAGAAAATTACTCCCACGAGATTTTTACTCCGGAGTAAACATTTCGTACGAAAAAGTTACTCCCTTTACGAAAAAAGCACTCCCCCATTGCGCAAGAAAATTACTCCCCAAGACAGGTGAGTTCCGAGTAAACATTTCGAACAAAAATGTTACTCCCCTGACGAATAAATAACGACTCATAAATTACTTCACCCCAACGAGCAATTTAACTTCCCATGCCAGGTGTACGAAATTTTTACTCCCTTGTCCCCTGTTAGTCTTGGTGGTGGAAGGGGTGGAGGGAGGGTAGCGCGACATTCGTGTGCGCGAGATCACTTATTGGCATTATCCCTTCGCTCGCATCCCATTTTTGCGTACGAGATTTTTACTGGAAGTAAAAAAAATGGGGAGTAAAAATTTCGTGGAGGGAGTAATTTTTTCGTGCCTTGGGGAGTTCTTTTCTCGTACGAAAAGTGTACTCGGAGTAAGAATTTCGTACGAAATATTTACTCCGGAGTTGGGTCCGCACATTTGCCCTGCCGCCCTCATCACAAAGTAGGCCTACATCAGTCATAGTTTGTACATCAGTGTAAACAGAGCAGATGCCCGGCATCAAGAGAGAAAGAAAGACAGAACACTGATGTAAACCACAGCCGTTTTATAAGCAACCCATTCGTTTTTCTATGATATATTACTATGATATTTCATATGTTTTGTAATCCGACGCAGTCGTGTCAGTCAGTCGTCACTGCCGGAGTGCAGTAGTAATTATTCGGTTGCCGCAGTCAAGTCCGCAAGTTTTCGTTTTGTGTAGCCCCCCTACCTCGTGATGTATCGATTCAATTATCAAATTGAGAAAGTGCGCAGCAACTTAGAGAACCTTCGCCGGTGGCTATAAATATAACGTTCACTGAGTCAATTGCGAAACGGCGAAAGCCGCCGTCAGTCACTATCCGTCGTCACAACTGACAGTGATTGCTTCAGAAAACCCCATAGCTATTCTAAGTATTTAAAAAAAAAATTAAAAGCCTTGAATTCATCTACACGGTCTATCACTTAATAATCCTGTATATCATAGACGGACACATGACAATGCAATCAGTAAACTTCAGTCTGTGCTGCGAGCAAGCCGAGTGTGTCACCGTCAGGAGTTGACGGTCAGACAGGCTGATAAAAAATACCCCATAGGCAAATATAAACACCCGGTGGGGGAAAATAATAAAACGGGGTTCCCGTACCAGTATGAACGATGAGATTGAAAAACTAAAGATTTGGTGAGGACTTTTTTTTTTGGGGGGGGAGGGGGGATATAAAACCGTAAGAATGTTCTCGTTGTGGTAATAACCAGGACTTGATGAGTATTGATATGATATGTGATATGATATGTTGACAGACTAGTACTTAGGCTGTTGAGCCTTTGGCTGATCTTTTGATCAGTTCCTATCCTAGCCTAACTTTGAGCTAGGTAACCAACACGGTCTTTTGACCGTGGCCAATTCTATCAACTTTTTCTTGGCTGGTGGGACTTTGCAGTGAGAGGCATACTGACATTTGGGCTATACATATAGTCTTTCAGTGCATTGTCCAAGCGGTTTTTGAAACTGTTCATTGTCGGCGCTTCTACCACATTCTTGTCCAAGGAGTTCCATGTGTCTATGATTCTGTTCGTGAAGAAAGATTGTCGGAGAGCTGTTCTGCATTGTTTCTTCTTGAGCTTGAACTGATGTCCACGGGTATTACACAGGCTATTCAGCTCCAGTGGGTTCTTGCAATCGTAGTATCCATGCATGAATTTGTATGCTTCAATCATGTCTCCCCGGATACGCCTATAGCACATGCTTGGAACTTTCAAGACTCTCAAACGCTCTTCGTAACTCAAGGTCTTCAACCCTGGGATACACTTCGTGGCTCTTCTTAACACACTTTCAATCAGATTTCTATCTTTCTCGAGTCGAGGATGACTCCACACCACATTTGCAAATTCCAGATGAGGCCGTACAAGTGCAACAAAGAGAAGTCTTAGCGTTTCTGCGCCCAAATGCTCATAAGACCGTCTAATGAGACCCAGGATTCTATTTGCTTTGTTGACTTGTGTTTCCACGTGCTTTGAAAATTTCAATTCACTGTCTACATGGACCCCAAGGTCCTTTTCTGCACTTGAGCTTTCCACTGAGATCAACTCTGTCCACGCTGCCAGGTTTTCTCATATTATACACAAGTTTCTGATTTTTTTTACCCAACTGTAATGTCTTACACTTATCTGCATTAAAGCGCATCTGCCACTTGTCTGCCCAGTCGACCAAACTGTCCAAATCCCCCTGGAGCTCTTTGCTATCTTCACAAGTTCTGATTTGTCGGTACACTTTCGTATCATCAGCATACATGCTACACAGACTGCTCACAACTTCAGGGAGATCGTTAATGTATATAACAAACAGAACCGGGCCTAGCACACTTCCCTGGGGCACTCCAATTGTCACGTCTTTCCAGTCTGACATAGACCCATTGACCTTCACCCTTTGCTTTCTATCACTTAGAAAATCACCGATCCAATTTTCGACCAGTCCATAGATACCATATATGCTTCTAATTTTTTCAGTAACCGCACATGCGGAACACAATCGAATGCCTTAGCAAAATCAAGGTACACAGCGTCAACCGGTACTCCATCATCTAAGCTATCTGTCCAGTCATCAATGACGCTAATTAAGTTTGTCACGCATGATCGTTTTGCCACAAAACCATGCTGGCAATCTGATAACAAGTCGTTGGCTGCCAAATGAGAGAAAACATTGGTTCTTATCAACTTTTCTAACAGTTTGCATGGGATGCTTGTTAAACTCACTGGGCGGTAGTTGCCTGGACTGTTCTTACAGCCCTTCTTGAAAAGGGGTGTCACATTTGTCAGTATTGACTTCACCAACACCCACTACGTGTTAGGGGGAACAACTTAGAAAATCGTAAGAGCCGTCAGTGTTCTCGCTGCGGTTTTGCTCATAAGTTATGTTTCCATAATCTTTCGTCTTTCATAAGAACAATACATATATTTGTGTTCCTTTTAATTCCAGGGTTTTTTCTTTTTCTTTGTCCAACTGTTATTATATCGTTCTTTCTTTTTTCCATCTTCTTCTCAGTTCCCCCCTTCCTTTCTTCCGATGCTGGCCTTTCCGAGTCAGTAAGTAACATTAAACTTACAACAACAACAACAACAGCAACAACAATAAAAAAATTAAAATGAAATGAAAATGAAGAAAAAAATCTGTGTTCACCTTAAGTGTGTGTGTGTCAGTGTGTGTGTGTGTGTGTGTGTGTGTGTGGGTGTGTGTGTGTTTGCGTGTGACAGTGCAGTGTGCGGTGTGTGTGTGTGTGTGTGTGTGTGTGTGATCACATCTTTCAACACGCAATCCGATCATTGGTGGAACGTTTACTCAGATCTCTTTCAGTTTCTTTTCACGAGTCTTCCATCGAATCTCAGTGAAAAAGACATCTCTGCCCAACAGTTACTACATAGGCCGCAACACGTGACATTCTTATGCAGTATTGTTTTCACTGCTTGCTTTAGCTTTTGCCTGGACCTTTTACCCCACTGACCTGGAACTGACTCAGTGGGTTAGGGGGAAGAATTTACCCGATGCTCCCCAGCATGTCGTAAGAGGCGACTAACGGATTCTGTTTCTCCTTTTACCCTTGTAAAGTGTTTCTTGTATAGAATAATTTTATAGTCAATTTTTGTAAAGATTTTAGTCAAGCAGTATGTCAAATGTTAAGTCCTTTGTACTGGAAACTTGCATTCTCCCAGTAAGGTCATATATTGTACTACGTTGCAAGCCCCTGGAGCAAATTTTTGATTAGTGCTTTTGTGAACAAGAAACAATTGACAAGTGGCTCTATCCCATCTCCCCCCTTTCCCCGTCGCGATATAACCTTCGTGGTTGAAAACGTCGTTAAACACCAAATAAAGAAAAGAAGAACATTCGAAAAAATCAGGAAAAATAAATAATAATAATAATAATAATAATAATAGGCTACATTGTTGAAAAGCACCGGTTGTTGGTTTTAACAACCGTTCTAGCGACAACCGAAATGTTTATTTTGACTTCATGAAATAAGATGTATATCTGGTCTTAAAAACCTTTGTGCTGGTAGTTTGCCGCAGGATTGTCGGAAGAGTGTTCCAGAGACTGCTACCTGAATAAACTAAACTAGATTTGAGAGAGAGAGAGAGAGAGAGAGAGAGAGAGAGAGAGAGAGAGAGAGAGAGTAGAGAGAGAGAGAGAGAGAGAGAGAGAGAGAGAGAGAGAGAGAGAGAGAGAGAGAGAGAGAGAGAGAGAGAGATGGACAAAGGCTCGACAGAGAAAAAGGGGGAACTGGACAGACTGACACTGAGACAGACGGACAGCTATGGAAGGTATTTCAATCTCGGTCACTCTACGTGACATAATATATGACCTTCGAAGATAAAACATGCACTGATACTATGATCTACACTTCGCACACAATGACTCTGCCGGGTATTATTAGCCTGGAGGGTCGGGCGGTGCCGCGGAATATCTTCCATTGATCTTTACAAATTTCTAGAGTCTTCAATAAGAATGTTATGAGTGTGAATTGTGATGGAGGGGGTAGGTGTGTCAGTGTGTAATACACTGATGTACTTTTACTGACATTGCGCGCGGCGCGCGCGTGTGCATGTGTGTGTGCATGTGTGTGTGTGTGTGTGTGTGTGTGTGTGTGTGTGTGTGTGTGCATGTGTGTGTGTGTGTGTGTGTGTGTCAGTCCCGAAAAACCAAATAGGTGCAAGGGACGTAAACAAAAAACCAACAACCAACAAACCGGGACCCCCCGGTCGCCCCCCCCCCCCCCCCCCCCCCGGGCCCACAGGCTCACACACACACACATACACACGCACACACATATATATATACACACACTAACACGGGGAGGGCAGTCCATGTGCGACTGACATACACCCGGTAGACATGCCTACTGAAAATCACACCCGAAGCGGCAACACCTGAAATCCGAACGCCAAACAAAACATGATGAATGCCGGATTTAAACGCTCATTGTCTCCCAGGTAAGGATACATCCGTACCCACTCATATGGCTCTATCTGACTTAGTACAGACATATCCGTACACACAGTCACTTCAGTCGCTTCCTGTAACGTCGATTTAACGCCTGCATTCCAGCGTGTTGATACAGTTTCTACACAGTTACTACAATTCTGAGTCTCAGCTGGTCTCGGCTAAAAAAAAACAAGTCGCGTAAGGCGAAAATACAACATTTAGTCAAGTATAGCTGTCGAACTCACAGAATGAAACTGAACGCAATGCCATTTTTCAGCAAGACCGTATACTCGTAGCATCGTCAGTCCACCGCTCATGGCAAAGGCAGTGAAATTGACAAGAAGAGCGGGGTAGTAGTTGCGCTAAGAAGGATAGCACGCTTTTCTGTACCTCTCTTTGTTTTAACTTTCTGAGCGTGTTTTTAATCCAAACATATCATATCTATATGTTTTTGGAATCAGGAACCGACAAGGAATAAGATGAAAGTGTTTTTAAATTGATTTCGACAATTTAATGTTGATAATAATTTTTATATATTTAATTTCCAGAGCTTGTTTTTAATCCAAATATAACATATTTATATGTTTTTGGAATCAGAAAATGATGGAGAATAAGATGAACGTAAATTTGGATCGTTTTATATTTTTTTTATTTTATTTTTTTACAATTTTCAGATTTTTAATGACCAAAGTCATCAATTAATTTTTAAGCCGCCAAGCTGAAATGCAATAACGAAGTCCGGGCTTCGTCGAAGATTACTTGACCAAAATTTCAACCATTTTGGTTGAAAAATGAGGGCGTGACAGTGCCGCCTCAACTTTCACGAAAAGCCGGATATGACGTCATCAAAGACATTTATCAAAAAAATGAAAAAAACGTTCGGGGATTTCATACCCAGGAACTCTCATGTCAAATTTCATAAAGATCGGTCCAGTAGTTTAGTCTGAATCGCTCTACACACACACACAGACACACACACACACACACGCACGCACGCACGCACATACACCACGACCCTCGTCTCGATTTCCGCCTCTACGTTAAAACATTTAGTCAAAACTTGACTAAATGTAAAAAGGTCAACATAGGTGAGGTAGAAAGTGTTAACAGACAGCGGTACGAGAACTGCAGACCCGCTTCACTGAAATGTGAAATGTTGCCGCAAAGCGGCGGAAAAACCAACATCCGAAAAAATAGGTTGCCGCCTTGGGTCACAGTGACTTTGCTGAAGAACAACGATGGAAATTCCGTTTTGTTGCACCAAACAGGCTAACCGACTTTTTGAAACTTAAACATCAGTGGCGGTGCATTGGAGCGTCACAGTTTTAATACAGTGGTACCCGCGATGTGCGGCCTATCTGAGGCAGAGTGGACACATCCCACTGGAGTCCCTTATTCTATTATTTTGACCAAAATAGCCTATACTTGTCATAACAGGCCACTTATTCATGACTGAGTAGACTATAAAATAGTTCCGTTTCACGTTCCTAGCATATAACCACGTCATGTCCCAAATAGACGCTAGTTCTGGGGACAAAAATATGAAGTTAGCCTAGCATAGTATTCCGCCTCTCAGTCCTTCACTCCCCCTCCACTGAGCTTTTATCAGGTAATCGCACCCTGTATACTGCTGTCTCTTTTGCCTACTTCTAAAACTGTTCGCAGATATTGACATACGCCGACACACACACACACACACACACACACACACGGGCTAATATGGGAAATGTTAACTGTTCACAAGGGTGTCATTACATCACCGGCAGGCCACCACTGCACAAATGTAATACACTATGGCAAGGCAAACTTTATTTCAAAAACCCTAAGGGCAATTTTTTTTAAATGAATGACAAGAAAAAAAGACAATTAGATATATATTCTTCTTCTTCTTCTTGTCGATCACTCAGATGGAAACGCCGGTTCTCCGCGCAAATGTTGCTGTGCGCTGTAGGTCGTATATTGATATACACCACTTCATTTAAAACATAAATATAACGAATTGAGCTGATAGAAGAAAACAAAATTAACTATTTCAGTAATGTCAGCATCAGTTGCATCGCCGTTTCCTTATAAAATATGTATGTTGTGAACTTGCAACGGGCGAGGTTTATTGAACTCTGTTACCTGTACATTAATCATAGTATAAATTATGTACTCTGAGCTTTTCAGAGACAGCGATTTAGCGTTATTGTTCCCCGAGGACACGATGTAATCCATTGCTGTGAGTTACTTTAAGGCCTTGGGTATGTTGATCTTCACGTCTCTCTTCTGAAATTTCAGACCTGACGATAACTCCGGCGAAGTTATGAATGTCACGATGAACCAAAATTACAGGTTACTGATTTTGTCTAGCGGCGACGCGCGTGCACTACTGAATTATATAAGGTCTGTTGTTCCAAGGCTGTATATACTTGGAACAACAAGCACCTGTTAGGATCATTCTTAGGCAAAATCTTGAGATAGACTCAGTCTCCGTGCCAGTCTTCGCATTCAGGCTCTTCATACTTTCTCTGTCCAATCCCATTCTTTATTCCACTGCCTAATTGTCTGCCTAAAATTGTGACCTTTTGTCGATCCTTACTTCCAAGTCTGCCCTATCATCAAGTGTACCTAAAACCACTGTCAAGTACTTATGCTTAGATTTTTACCCCCAGGTTATAATGGGTGCCTAAACTTGAACCAGTGTCATTGGTCAGGTTCTCATCATCCCCACCTTTACCCCCTCTCTCTTTCACATCCCTACACTCAAGGTTACCTAAAACCAAAGTCGCGTGTCTGTAGTCAAGGTTGGTTGGTTTTGGGGTTTGTTCACTTTTTTTTAATATTTTTTACATCCCTTGATCCTATTTGGCATTTTGGGACTAATTTAGTTTTATTTCCTTTCTCAGTTCTCCGTGTTTGAAATTGTTTAAATTTTGGTCTATCACAGTCAGTAAAAGGAAGAAGGTTCTAAAAAAACACTATCTTTTCACACTTAAATTGTTACTTCAAATCTTGACTCTTCTTGACAAGTTTACAATCTTGTCCGAGCGGGGGGAGGGACGGGAGGGACGGGAGGGACGGGGGGGGGGGGGGGGGGGGATGTCTGTGGTCAAAGTTTTCCTACAGGTTCAGAAAACCTGTAATGTTATCGAAAATTATTTGGGTGGCAACTGATTATGCCAGTCACGGTCACTGAGATTTAGTCTTACTACCATGTTTCTTTGCCTTGTAATGCAAGAATACCTATAAACACGGTCCCGTGTCTCCCTCTTCCCTTAAATCAAGGTTCACTCAGTAAAGCCAGAGACACACAGCACCCGTTGTCAACACTCCCCCAAAGCCAATAAAGGATAATTGTTCTTAACTGTTACGATTTCACACACACACACACACACACACATTTAATTTACACTGATCACACACACTGACACACACACACTCATACACACCACCCACAAACACACCACACACACACACCGACACACACACACACACACACACACCGACACACACACACACACACCGACACACACACACACACACACACACACTATATGATTGACGCAAACTCTATCACCGGCCGCGTATCGCGTGCTTGTGTCCTTGTAATGAAAGACTCCTGTCAACTTACCTGGCGTTGAAGAGACGCCAAGTCCCCCGGGCTGCTCGTGCTGCTGGTATTGCTGGAGCGACGTCTTCGGCGCCGTGAAGACATGATGAGAACAGATCGAGAAGTCCACTGCTACCCGCCCGCTGTCACGATTTGACCTTCACTTCAGCTCCTGTAGTGCAGCACTGACAATCCAGTAATCTAGCAGTTAATCCATTCATCCTTCCCGGCGTAGCATCACCGGGTTAAAATCAGTTCAGTTTCAAGCAGATTTCTCAGCGTTGTCTGTTCAGTTGCAATTATGTCAGTTTCTGTCTTGGCACTGATTTCAACTTGTCAATATCACGTGCATACGTTTAGTCCAGGGAGTGAAGCAGCGCAGCTCGGGTCGACTTTCTCTTTCTGAGACACAAAAGATTCGGTTCAGCGACGCCTCCTATCTAACACAACGTTCACCCACTTTAAAACACATTATACATCAATTTTCTCGCTATGTTTTATCCCCGTCTGTGTGCCCATGGGGCCGCGGTGCAGCAATTTGACAAGTGAATGTATCGATCCTGCATTCCCAGTAACAACGTTAGAGCATTTGCAGACAAATGAGCGCGAGATACTGTGGGATATTACCCAGCTATTGACCACACACCGACGAGGATGAAGTGCTCTAGTTACATAACCGAGCCCCCTGAAACTAAGCAATGTATTCACTCATCGCAGAAAGGATGGGGTGCTGGCGTTTTTTTCTGCTGTGCGGTGCACAGTGGCCGGCATGCCAATAACTTGAAACGCTAACGACGGGCGCAATGGCCTAGTGGACGTCGACCTTCCGCCTGGAAGGCGGTTCGCGGTTCGAATCCTAGCCGGCCGCGCCCCGGATGGGTCAAAGGGATACTGATAACTGACCGAAAAACTATGTGTCTTTTCGCCACCAAGAGCAATGCAGATCCTGTAACCCACGTCAGTGTTTAGTGGGTTATAAAAACACAAAAACGCCCAGCACGCATCCCCTGAAAACGGAGTATGGCTGCCTAATGGCGGAGAGTAAAACAACAACGTTCATACATGTAACAAAAAACCTATTCGTGCAACACGACTGTACGTGGGAGTTGCACAGCCCGTGAACGCAGAAGAATAACATGAAGCTAACCGTCCTGGGTAATAATGACTTGTGTCGTTTCTGGCTTAGTTGATGCAGGTTTGACTATCCTAGGCCGACCCACCTCACCGGCACCATGCTCGTCTGGAGAAAAATGTGTGCAAGGTATAATGCACATTTCTGCACGACATTCAGAAAGCAAACACATAACTGTACGATAGATAGCTCTACTCATACATGCAATTCAGTTACCAGAAGAGTGCTGCGGGAAAACCGCATAAAAAAAACCACACACACACACACCAAATTAGAGGTGAAAATAAAGAAATACAGAAACAAGCGAGCTCATGAGTGTAAAGCAACATTACGGTTGCTGTCTGTGGTTCTAATTTTGCAGCTGCAGCTCTGGAAAACTGACTGATGTGTATGGCCTACCTGGTTGATCAATTTCTCTACTGCCGGGCTTATCGAGGAAAAACTGACTGTGTGTGTGTGTGCGTGTGCGGTGTGTATCAGTAGTATGTGTGTGTGTGTGTGTGTGTGTGTGTGTGTGTGTGTGTGCGTGCGTGCGTGTGTGTGTGTTTAAGTGTGTGTGCGTGTCAGTGTCTGTGTGTGTGTGTGTGTCTGTGTGTGTATGCGTGTGCAGTGTGTATGTGTGTTGCGTGCGTGTCCGTGCATGTGCGTCCGTGCATGCACTTGTTTTGCTATTTGGTTCTGCATAGTTAAGCAACTCTTGGCATACGGAACAAGAATTCTGAGAATATTCCCCTTTGACTCACACACAGCGGCGCACCTCCGTGTTATTCTGGCGCCACACTGAGAAAGGGCATAATCGGTCTACTTACTGATAGCTCCTATATAGTCTGAAACCAGCAATCCCAGTCGCAGGAATAAAATCAATGAGGACCTTTGAGGCATTGAACGGTGGCCGGTATTTCGGTCTGTCACACAAATTAGCTTGCCGCGACCAACACATTTTTTTTGTAAAGAACTTATCGTGACGAGGCAGGTCTACTCAAGGACAACAAGGTGATCGAATGTAGTGTATTCTTTTCTTCCTGTTCAGTACAAGCACACACACAAGAGAATATTGTGAAGTACAGTATTTCTGTACAAGAGTCTTCCACTGTTGTGCTTGAACCCGGCAGTTGAAAAAGTAAGCCCATTGAAAGTAAAGAGCATATTCGGGTAAAGTACATGATTGTTGTAGTACCACCCCCCCCCCCCCCCCCCCCTCCCCCACCCCCTCTCCCCACACACACTGGGAAAGAGAGAGAGAGAGAGAGAGAGAGAGAGAGAGAGAGAGAGAGAGAGAGAGAGAGAGAGAGAGAGAGGAATTGAGACACATAGAGGGAGAGACTGAGAGGCAGAGGGAGACAGACATAAACCCTGAACGAGAGAGAGACAGATAAAGACGCAAGCAGAGTGAGAGAGAGAGAGAGACAGAGAGACAGAGAGACAGAGAGACAGAGAAAGAGAGAGACAGAGAGAGAGAGAGAGAGAGAGACAGAGAAAGAGAGAGACAGAGAGAGAGAGAAGTGAGAGAATGAGAGACAGAGAGAGACTAAAGAGGCAAGCAGAGTGAGAGAGAGAGAGAGAGAGACAGAGAGAGAGAGACAAAGACTGAGAGACAGAGAGAGATAAAGAGCCAAGCCAGAGAGATCTATCGAGAGAGACGGCGGAGAGACAGACACTCTGAAAGAGAGAGCGAGAGAGGGAGAGTGTGTGTGTGTGAGAGAGAGAGAGAGAGAGAGAGAGAGAGAGAGAGAGAGACACAGAGAGACAGAGACAGAGAGAGAGAGAGAGCACTTTGATGTTCGGTAACTTTTTGTCCTTGTCATGATGTTGCTGCAACTCAGCGCATTGAGGTTTAACTTGATTAGAAAACCACTGGCCGGTCCGGGCATCGTTAAGTTGCCGAAGCTGCCAGATTATCGATTTTTCAGACCGCACTGGTAAGCATGTACATGAGAATCACTATACAGGCCGGCTTCTCAGTGAATCATGCACTGAGCTGGCTGGGTGGTGGAACCGAAAGACACAAGCAGTGCAAGTATACGTTTTCATTCGAAAAAGTGTGAGAAAGATACCTTGAAAGGAAAAGTAGGGCCCGAATACAGCACCTGGAGCAGACACACACACACACACTGGCACACACACTGAGAAGAGTTGCACATTCGGTTTGATTCGATCGTCCCAGACCAAAGTTCTGCAAACACAATTTCATTGAAAACTTGTTCACAAAAACCACATCTACTGCACTGATGAAAACAAAATCTCCATCAGTAAAGGCGGAGGCTGAAGATGATGTGATTTCACTCTTGCACTAAAGCTCTCACAGGTTTTTCACTTCTGTCAGTCACCGACAGTTTCCACACTGTTCCGTTCTACATCCTGAATAGCACGCATCGTGGAACTCAACACGGACTTTAATTCTAGTCTTGCACTTGAATGAAAGAAACTGCGCACCAGCGCGCGTGTACAACAACCCTGCGTGTGCTGTGGTGTCAGACTGAACAGTGACATGGCATTATTTTTTCTGTGACGCAACGATTCACTTGAGTCGTTTTCTGCCTTCGCGGCTGCCCGCCTATTGATTGACTCTGAAAAGGCTGACTGTCATATAACACATTCACTGACGCAGTCGCTTTTTATAAAACGCTCGAAGCTAACAAATAAGTGTATTTTGGTTTAAAGCCAGTCGTGTCCCGTAAGGTGAAACTAATGCAAGTGCATACTCGTGTAATTGCTAGCTTAAAAATAAGAGTATTTTGGTTCAAGTCAGTGAGGAAAATACGAGTGTGTACTCGTGTAAAAGCTAGCTGAGGAAGTGATGGAAATGCGTGGTATATGTAGTTTAACATTGGGAAGAAACTGCTGAATGCCATACCGACTTCTAAAGAGAAGCCGCAAGTAGCAAGGGTGACACGGATGAAAGAATTAGAAATGTCACCGCACTTTGGTGTGTTTTCTGTCGGTCAGTACATAGTTACTGTCTGTGTCTGCGTGTATGCAGTTGGGGAAGAGAGAGAGAGAGAGAGAGAGAGAGAGAGAGAGAGAGAGAGAGAGAGAGAGAGAGAGAGAGAGAGAGAGAGAGAGAGAGAGAGAGAGAGAGAGAGAGAGAGAGAGAGAGAGAGAGAGAGAGAGAGAGAGAGAGAGAGAGAGAGAGAGAGAGAGAGAGAGAGAGAGAGAGAGAGAGAGAGAGAGAGAGAGAGAGAGAGAGAGAGAGAGAGAGAGAGAGAGAGAGAGAGAGAGAGAGAGAGAGAGAGAGAGAGAGAGAGAGAGAGAGAGAGAGAGAGAGAGAGAGAGAGAGAGAGAGAGAGAGAGAGAGAGAGAGAGAGAGAGAGAGAGAGAGAGAGAGAGAGAGAGAGAGAGAGAGAGAGAGAGAGAGAGAGAGAGAAGGGTGGCAATCACAATACGAAAAGTACATTTGAATCTTCTGAATCTTTATTTTTGTCCTTTGTTCACAAATAAAAAAAACTACTTAACATAAAAAAAAGCATCTGTTTCCCTTCTTGATTCCATAAAAAGAATAATGCTATTTCATAAAGGCATATAAAGAATATAACATGACTGGCCCTTTATGAGTTAAAAAGTGCTGCCTGGTATAAATAATCTTTACCGTGGCCTTAAGAGATTAATATTAATGACTAATACTTCCGACAAGAAGAGATCGACATTTTAGGCCATAAAAAACATTCCTTGAAATAAGCCTCCACAAAACAAACAAAAAACCACTGAATTAATAAACACTACACCAAAATTAAGACCATTCTGCAAGACTTTTTTGGAAAGAAAACAGAAACTGTCAACTACAAATCTCATTGTGATCTCTTTACATCAGGGGACCATGTCGCCATTAAAATATGGCCTCTTAATTTAAAAACTCAGATGAGCTACTGGTGAATTAGTGTCACTGTAATTAGGACAGCATGTTACAAAAATGTAAAGAAAAAAAAAAGCATTAGACAAGGGCTGATTTATCCATTCCAGATTTCTTATGAAATTTGTTTTAACAGAAATGTGTCCCCGAATTCCATGTTAGACTGCAGTTCATTTTAAAAATGTTCATATAAAATATAAAACAAAAGCAATACAGCACAGCTCTTGGCTGAAGATATGCCAGGAATGCTCATACATGTATAAGTAAAATCCTGTAAACATCTGGAGAGAAAAAAAACCCAAGAAAGTCAACCATGCCAAGTTAATTAACGAAAGTGTTTAAAGTCCATGATATCTCCTTTGACAAAATTCCAAGACAAAAAGCATTCATCAGCTGGTGTGTGATAAACCTAGAAATAACCAATTTCTGCTAGGAATAATGAAACAACTCTGTGGACAGATGCTGATGAAAAAAAGAAAGAGAAAAAAAAACATGAGAAAGTACTAACAATACCGTGGATTAGATATAGTAAAACTATAGAATATCTTAAAAGAAAAGAAACAAGTCGCGTAAGGCGAAAATACAACATTTAGTCAAGTAGCTGTCGAACTCACAGAATGAAACTGAACGCAATGCAACGCAGCAAGACCGTATACTCGTAGCATCGTCAGTCCACCGCTCACGGCATAGGCAGTGAAATTGACAAGAAGAGCGGGGTAGTAGTTGCGCTAAGAAGGATAGCACGCTTTTCTGTACCTCTCTTTGTTTTAACTTTCTGAGCGTGTTTTTAATCCAAACATATCATATCTATATATTTTTGGAATCAGGAACCGACAAGGAATAAGATGAAAGTGTTTTTAAATTGATTTCGAAAAAAAAATTTTGATAATAATTTTTATATATTTAATTTTCAGAGCTTGTTTTTAATCCGAATATAACATATTTATATGTTTTTGGAATCAGCAAATGATGGAGAATAAGATAAACGTAAATTTGGATCGTTTTATAAATTTTTATTTTTTTTTACAATTTTCAGATTTTTAATGACCAAAGTCATTAATTAATTTTTAAGCCACCAAGCTGAAATGCAATACCGAACCCCGGGCTTCGTCGAAGAGTACTTGACCAAAATTTCAACCAATTTGGTTGAAAAATGAGGGCGTGACAGTGCCGCCTCAACTTTCACGAAAAGCCGGATATGACGTCATCAAAGTTTGTTTGTTTGTTTGTTTATTTGTTGCTTAACGTCCAGCCGACTACGCAGAGCCATATCAGGACGAGGAAGGGGGGGATGAAGGGGGCCACTTGTCAAGCGATTCCTGTTTACAAATGCACTAACCCATTACTTGTGTCCCAGCAGGCTTTAGTAAAACTAAATTAATACCTACTGGAAGATTACCAGTTTCCAGTATGTTAAAATAGGCTTAACCTATCTACTGCTGGACTTACATCAGAACACTAACAGATTAAACTATACATGAATCGCGAGACAAGCGGCAAGAGAAGAGATTTTTGGAAAAAATACAGGTGAATGAGCAAGAAGGCAGAAAAAAGAAAAGAATTCACGAAGAAAAAGAGAGCATGACAGGAAAGAGGAACCAAAAATCTACCTAACAGCAAACTAGAAAGCTCCTGCGGTTCCAAAAACAGGAGGGACCTTTAATTTCATAACCGCAGTGCCCCACTGCGGGACGTCATCAAAGACATTTATCCAAAAAATGAAAAAAAAACGTTCGGGGATTTCATACCCAGGAACTCTCATGTCAAATTTCATAAAGATCGGTCCAGTAGTTTAGTCTGAATCGCTCTACACACACACACACACGCACACACGCACGCACGCACACACGCACGCACACACGCACATACACCACGACCCTCGTTTCGATTCCCCCTCGATGTTAAAATATTTAGTCAAAACTTGACTAAATATAAAAAGAGAGGCATAAATGTGTTTCAAGCTCTCTTATAACGTCTCATTTTTGTCTTTGGTTCTGATTCTAATGCCCTTTTGAATTGTTGCATATGCAACTGATAATTAAAAACAACAACTTCATTTGAGATGTCCACTTCCAATTCAGGTAGTGCAAAAATGTCCCTTGATACAGACTAAAATCTTAAAAGGCCTTCAGTTTGAGAATTTTTAAGCTATCAAGATACCCCAAGTAGAGCAATTAGCTATCATCAAGATCAAGCAGCACCTGTATTCTTTCAAGGTCAAGGCCCCATCAGACATTAAAACTGGCAAGTTTTCCTTGTTTACCTTGACAGATACCTGATACACAATCTTCAAACACCACTGTCACATCTGACAAGGAAGCAAATCGTTTACAATCTGGGTTTTTTCCATTTCAGTAGCACTCACAATGCTGAAGGTGTAACCAAAAAGGTTAATAAAATCACCAGTTTCAAAAAATAATCGTGTGACCCAGAAATCGTTGTTTTTTCCCTACTTTTTTTCTGTGATGGTTTTTGAAGTCATATTCACATAGCAAATCACTTGTCCCAAAATGTTATTACTATCCCTCTTTTCAGGTCAGACTACTATCAGAAACAGGTCAACAGTTATCTGCAGAATGCAATATCAACTAGGCTACATCAACTGAACCTAACACAACAAACAAGGTTCTACCCAAGACGTCTGTCATTGCCTAGTGGTGTTCTCCCATTAGCAAATAAAGAGTCTGATATGATAGAAGGTTGTTCTTTTGGTGTGTGATTTCAATGTTACGTACATCACAGGAACATACACTTGTCCTCCATTGTGTACAGCCAAGACAAATCTTGTACTGTTCTATAAAATAACAAAAATTATGGAAAAATGTGTACTTTTCTTGATCAAACATTCAGAACACTAGGGGAGGGGGATAGCTTGATGCTGCCCATAATACATTCTCTATGAAATTTCTTCAATTCTAAAGGCTGTGAAAAAATCATTTGTATACATGTCATGAGTTACCTAGTGCAAACCAAACAAAACCAGTGAAACATCCAGTTTAACGAAAGCACATCAGAATCTGTTGCAAATGCATGTCACTTCATTACAGTACAAAGAAGGAAAATATACAGAGTGACAATTAACTTGTCTGTCAAATAAAACAACTTGCAATAAAACTATCTGATAGCAACACTGAAAAAAAAATTGAAAAAAAATCGCACAAGATGTACACTAACGAAAAATGTACACCCCCTAAATGAAAGTAAATACATTCACATCATAAGATCAGAACAAAAACAGACACGATCAAAAACACGATCATGTTCTCTGAGAGAACATATGATACACTGACAGAACATATGATACATGATACACCTACAAAACGCCAGTCTTTTCAGCTGCAGAAGCAAGCTAGTGATTTTATGGCAAGACACCAAAACACACAAATAAACAGTTGGTTATTGATTTTAAATACCACTGCAAGAGGATCAAAAACAAATGCGAGAAAAGCAGGTCAAGGAATAACTTCCTTTTTACATTTAGTCAAGTTTTGACTAAATGTTTTAACATAGAGGGGGAATCGAGACGAGGGTCGTGGTGTATGTGTGTGTATGTGTGTGTGTGTGTGTGTGTGTCTGTCTGTGCGTGTGTGTAGAGCGATTCAGACCAAACTACTGGACCGATCTTTATGAAATTTGACATGAGAGTTCCTGGGAATGATATCCCCGGATGTTTTTTTCTTTTTTTCGATAAATACTTTTGATGACGTCATATCCGGCTTTTTGTAAAAGTTGAGGCGGCACTGTCACACCCTCATTTTTCAATCAAATTTGGTCATTAAAAATCTGAAAATTGTAATTAAAATTATTTTTTTATAAAACGATCCAAAATTACTTTTATTTTATTCTTCATCATATTCTGATTCCAAAAACATATAAATATGTTATATTTGGATTAAAAACAAGCTCTGAAAATTAAAAATATAAAAATTATGATCAAAATTAAATTTTTGAAATCAACTTAAAAACACTTTCATCTTATTCCTTGTCGGTTCCTGATTCCAAAAACATATAGATATGATATGTTTGGATTAAAAACACGCTCAGAAAGTTAAAACGAAGAGAGGTACAGTAAAGCGTGCTATGAAGCACAGCACAACCGCTACCGCACCAAACAGGCTCCTCACTTTCACTGCCTTTTGCACTAGCGGCGGACTACGTTCAGTTTCATTCTGTGAGTTCCACAGCTTGACTAAATGTAGTCATTTCGCCTTACGCGACTTGTTTTCTTTTAAAGTAAAAACTGATAACCTGAAATAAAATTTAAAGTTGTTAAAAGCGTCAAAAGCATCAGCTCTGATAACCAGCAAGCTAGTACTTTACCATTAATACAGCATCTACATGAAATAAATAGGCGTCTTTTACAAGAACACTATTCCATAAAACTCAAGCAGGACACAAGAACAAGCACAGAAAGTTGGCGTTTGTACATTCAGCTTCAGCTCCTAGAGGAGTACAAATGTGGATTGCTACTCCCTGTAGTGTGTGTGTGTATACATGTGTGTGTGTGTACCTACATGTGCATGTGTAGGTGTGTGTACACAAGTGTGCGTGGGTGTGCCTGCATGCAAATGTGTGTGAGTGTGTATTTGAGAGTGTACATGTGTGTGTACACAAGTGTGTGTGTGTGTACACAAGTGTGCGTGGGTGTCTTTCTTTCTTTATTTGGTGTTTAACGTCGTTTTCAACCATTCAAGGTTATATCGCGACGGGGGAAGGGGGGAGATGGGATAGGGGAAAGGGGGGAGATGGGATAGAGCCACTTGTTAATTGTTTCTTGTTCACAAAAGCACTAATCAAAAAATTGCTCCAGGGGCTTGCAACGTAGTACAATATATGACCTTACTGGGAGAATGCAAGTTTCCAGTACAAAGGACGTAACATTTCTTACATACTGCTTGACTAAAATCTTTACAAACATTGACTATATTTTATACAAGAAACACTTAACAAGGGTAAAAGGAGAAACAGAACCTGTTAGTCGCCTCTTACGACATGCTGGTTAGCATCGGGTAAATTCTTTCTCGTCCCAACCAATATGGGACTCCCCCTAACCCGCGGGGGGTGTGCGTGGGTGTGCCAGCAAGCAGATGTGAGTGCATGTGTGCGCACATCAATCCAACCACCATTACCAATTCTAGTCGGGCTTGATGACTATGTTCTGCTGAAAAAGCAGGCACAAAAAAGAAACTACCCCATTACTCAGGTCACAGAGAGTAACCTAACCAATTCTGTCATTACTGCTCTCTTTATTAACTTGAAATTGCCCCCATGTGGAGTTAGACAGACCACACTGGAATTTAGTACAGTATTAGCACCTATTGGATATGATAAACCCAGGAAACTGCAGATACAGGGGAAACACTGTTCACATCAGACAAGGTTGGATGATTCATTTTCTCAATCAAAAGATCTAATTAAATTTGCATAATAAAGTTCTTTTCTGTCAAGAATGATGGCAATCGGATATGGTCAAATGGACAAAAGCTACGATGAGCTCAGAGCAGTCAAGCCCTTTCTTGACTTTATTTTGTGAAGAATAAAAGCTTGGTCTTGGCTTTTTTCAGTTTCAACAACTGCTACATGTATTTTAATGAAGTATGAGCCAAAGGCAGAGAACCTCTTTCTTGGCTTGACTCTCTGAAGAATGACTACCGTAAAGGGGTAGAAGCCCTTGGTCACATGGACAACGCTTCAAAGCAAAGCTCTTTCTTTAGTCGTTGGCTTCCATTTCAGCCAGGAAAGATAAAAACTCTCATCTGACTCATGTGTTAAAAGATCGTTTGCCGGTCCAGCCAGCTAGCTGGACTTTTATCTGGTATTTTGACAAAATGCAAACTTTTGCATCACGCGCCCGATTCATGTACAATGTACATGCATGTACAAATTGATTTCCAGACCTGCCAGCTAGAATCAAAGTTGTCATTTTCTGTGGTCTTCATCATATAATTAAGAAATTATTCTCTTCTTGGAGCTGTTCCATCTTCTCAACTCAATCATCAAGAAGAAAATATTCCATCAGCAACAAGAAAGACATAATTCTTCATCAAGTTGTGGAATGAATTCAATAACATAAGGAACCTTTCCACAAAACCTTCTCCTCCTACATGTAATTAATCTCAAGATGCGCTCCTGAGCACTTCACCATTGTGAAATAAAATATTTACTGATGTTAGAATACAATTGTAAAACATTGTGCCAAACTTGCAGACAGGTACAGGCAAACTTATGTGTGACATCAATGTCTAATTCGATTAATTCCTCCACCTGAATATGTCAAAACATTCTGTAATTCAGTGACATGTTCCTTGTGGCAGAAGGAAAGTTTGTTTTCTAATCAATGTCTTGGAATGTCAGCTCCGAGGAGCCACTGCCTGTTGAAACAACCACCAACAACCATATTGTCTAGGGCTGACATAAATTCAATATTACGCTGTCTTCAAAACACTGCCTAATAATGACAAAACAGTGTGTCTTAATTCAAGTTTTTCTCTATCTCACCTGCAAGTCTGACATACTTGCACAATCAATAAAATCATTATGGAAGACCAAACAGTTATGCAGACATGAACACAGACAAATACATAGACAGACAGATGCACTGACAGGCAAACTCTTCCCTGCACAACTTTTCTTGTACTTCAATAGGGTTCCGGTAATATCAGGTATGGGAATTAAAAAAAAAGGCTGAAAAATGTTAAGTACGTGTCAAGTTGACTCCGCGAAGCGCCAAGCTGATGACGCGAAGTGGCTAGCCTTTCTAGGGGGGTCCTAGAACAAATATTACACAGTCCCATTCCCCCCATTCTTTCTTTCTTTCTTTATTTGGTGTTTAACGTCGTTTTCAACCATTCAAGGTTATATCGCGACGGGGAAAGGGGGGAGATGGGATAGGGGAAAGGGGGGAGATGGGATAGAGCCACTTGTTAATTGTTTCTTGTTCACAAAAGCACTAATCAAAAAATTGCTCCAGGGGCTTGCAACGTAGTATAATATATGACCTTACTGGGAGAATGCAAGTTTCCAGTACAAAGGACTTAACATTTCTTACATACTGCTTGACTAAAATCTTTACAAACATTGACTATATTCTATACAAGAAACACTAAACAAGGGTAAAAGGAGAAACAGAACCGTTAGTCGCCTCTTACGACATGCTGGGTAGCATCGGGTAAATTCTTTCTCGTCCCAACCAATATGGGACTCCCCCTAACCCGCGGGGGGTATTCCCCCCATCTCCAAGCCCCTGTCACATACAACATACATACAGTTTCTCGAATTTTTCTCTCAAAAGAACCCAAATGGTGCAATTAGGTGTCATCTGAGCTCCAAGTTTGCCATTAAATTCAGGTTTTTTTTAGAAAGAAAGAGTTTTTAGAACCAATTTTGTTCGGCGGACACTTTTGCTTTTTCAGCGGAGCAAAAAAAATGTCGGCGGACAATTCCCATGCCTGAATATGTGTAAGGCCTAAAAAAAAATAGGTGTGGTTACGGTAACCCGACCTACCCTATTTTTAGGGGCCGACCCTATAACTTTTTATTATATTTGTCAACAACAACAAAAAAACAAACAAACAAAAAACGCAATGAAAGCGAAATCGCCCGAGTCGCACACTTATTTTCCTGTCAAGTAGGTTTAATTTGTACACATTAGAAAAAAAAGTTAAGAAAAAAAAAAGTGATTGCCTACCTTCCTACCCTATTTTTTTGGGCTATGTTACCGTAACCACACCATTTTTTTTTTTGTGCCTAACTAAAACATTAAGATCCCATGAAACAAGTCCTAACAAGACAACAAACTCTGCTACTTATAACCTTATAATCTAAACTGTACGTTTTGCTCAAGATGGGACAAGTTTGCTGTCAAAGTCAGCATGCAACATGTGTTCAGTATATTTCATAATGTTTAAATTTACTTATTTTCTTTCAAAACGTGTAACCTTCAGACACACTTTTAACATAAACAACTTACAACAAAATTTGTTTTGAGAGACGTCTTGTGTCTTTTTAGATACCCTACATATAGACGAATGGTTACAATAAGCATATAATCACAGGCACTAACGTTCATAATGCTAGTGCAAAGACATACAAACTTCTCTTTCAACCTTCTTTTGACAAACACATTACAAACAAAAGACTCACAGACACAGATAATCACACACATATATATCTGCACATTCAGACCAACAGAAAACCAATACTGATAAAAAATTGAACAAACAACTAACAAGCAAAACCATACACACGCAAGTCAATTCCTAAATACAAATCACCTGTACCTTAGCCCTGAGGAATACCCGAACACGCACATAAAAGAAGATAAGAATTTAGAGCTAAAAATATCTCAACAGTTTAAAAACAAGCTAATCCATTTTTTAATAAAAACTGAGAGACATGACTTCAAATTTCATTCTCGAACAGTATCAACGTTGCAATCATAGCACACCTTACGCAACCTGGCTTTACTGATAGGTGTCATTGTTGCATGCATCGTTCAAACTCATTTCTATGGACCATCCGCACTGCAGTTACTCACACCCTACATGTAATGCCTCAATGGCAGTACCAAGCCCAGACAAATCCATCTGTAGTTGTAGTTATTCAAACAATCGTTCAAACTCATTTCTATGAACCATCTGCACTGCAGTTACTAACACGTTACATGTAACGCCTAAATGGCAGTACCAAGCCCAAACAAATCCATCTGTAGTTGTAGTTATTCAAACAACACCCGTGAAAAGTTTATCAAGAGACATGGACATCTTCAAAATGCAAAGACAACCGTCACATCTGCAGCAAACAATGTACACTCTTCTCATGTACACATCATTAAGAACAGGTTTTTAACGATGCCTATCAATAATAATTGTGCATTTTAAAAAGACCACTCAGTATAGGATACAGTCATCATAACAAATTCAACAGAATACACGCTTAAAGCCAAAGCCAAGAGTGACACATAATCATGGTTAACAAGAAACTTTCTTTCTTTATTTGGTGTTTAACGTCGTTTTCAACCATGAAGGTTAAACAAGAAACTGATAAGACCAACACCAAGCAAGGTCTAACAGTAACATGTCATTTCTGTAAGTACACGTCTGCAACTGTTTAAGAATAGCACAGTGAGGTCCATAAAATACTCTTGGAAACAAAATGGCTTAAAAACACAGTTATGGAAATTACTGTTACAGGTATGAATGAGCACCCCCTTAATTCAAACATTGTGAAAACGACCAAATGTTTATCACAGTCACTCCAACAAAGAAGCTTATGAATAGGAGGAGACAATACTAAAGAAAAGAAAAAAAACTTCATTCACATAGCACACAACCTAGTCCCAAAACATTCAAAGCTTAAAATGATTAAAAATAGATAATGACATTTTAGGTTCACTCTAATCATCGTGTAGTGTAGCAAGAACAGCAGCGCCCAAATCTCTTACATGAAAAAGGGGGATAACATCAGACTCATTTAGTAAACAAACAGATGTTGCAACCATGAGGCATTCTGTTGTTCTTACAATCAATGCAAAACTATTTAAACCTGAAATAGTCTGAAAAAATGAGTGACAAATTTCAACTTCAGAAATATTTCATCTGTTCAGAACATCGTCATAATCCAACACATTCCATTCTAAGTAACTGCCTGTTACTAATCACACTTATAGGTTATGTAACAGATTTCATGTTTAAACCAAACCCATCAGTGCATTCAACAATATCAAGAACCACAAAACACATAACGAATACATTCCCAGAAATCAAAACTACAAAACAAGATGCTGCATTCATCGCCGAACCAAGGGAAGTTCAACATGTGCTACGGTATATAGCAAGAAAGTCTCATCATCACTGCTGCCAATGTCAAAACAGGCTGTGCCATTCCTTAGTTTCTGGTGTAACAGGTTGTATTTGAGCATGTGACAGGGGCTTGGAGATGGGGGGAATGGGACGGTGTGAATTGAAACAGAAAGAAAACTAAAGGAATATTATTTGTGTTTAATGTCAGAGCTAAACTGTGGATTAATATCTTCAATCTTTGTCTTATAAACAATTACAAACTTCCAATAAACAATCCTTCCACACTTAGGAAAACAATCATTCCAAGAGACAATCACGCAACAAGTGAATTAACAGACAGACAAACAAACAAACAACCAAGCAAACAAATGCAAAGAGAAAGAGTAAAGGACAAAAGCAAATCATGAAGCATCACCGGCATATTAAAATTGAACTCTGATCCAAGTACTACACCAAACCATACTCGGTCAGATGCATGATTTCAGAAGAAAGTCTCATCTGCAGCAGCAAAACCAAACTCCACCGCAATGATACATCACATCAAAACCCATCCCCCACATAAAAAGCAGGAAAAAGCATGGAAATGAAAAGCCAGCTTCTCAAGAGAGAGAGAGAGAGAGAGAGAGGGGTTTGGTTTATTAAGTAAGAAATAAAAGTCTCTGCCATGCTCATAGAAATCAATCTATAACAGGACTCAAATCTTAATAGCAATGCCAGATGAATACATTTTTTGAAACAAATAAACAAACACCAATAAGCTCATTCAACACTCAACGAACATGAAAATTCAGACGTACACTGTAACAAACCCAATTATGTCAGCACACTTCTGAAGTCAAATTCGCATTTCAAAGCTTAAATGGACCAGGGGAGATAACACAGAAAACAAATCATTCAAACGCTCTCCCCATTGGACTTTGATGTGACATGTGAGTAATAATAATAATAATAATAAATAACTTTTCTATAGAGCGAGTCCCATCAATTGGCTCCAGGCGCTTTACAAATTCATTATAGAATAAACTAGCACAAATCAACAAGCATACAAAGCATACATTTAACTGAGTACATTCTTGATAAAAAAAAACCATTACATTGCAACTCCCAGTCCCACTCCTATTTCGTGTCAGCTTGCTTCATTACATCTTTCCCTCCCATTCCTCTCTGTCTCTCTCTCTCTTTCACACAAACATACACAGCAAAAAAATTAAACAACGGCTATCTCTTGTTACCAAATAAATTGTCTCTGAAGTTCAGTAGACTTCCACTATATCGCGGTCTTTGGGGTCCAAAGATTTGAGATCGCGATATATCTGATTCGCGAAACATTGGGTGAGGGTGAGGGTGAGGGGGGGTCCGCAGCCACAAAAAAAATTTTTATTTTTATTTTAGAATGTCTAATGTCTTGGTTTTAACATGTGAACAAGTATTTGAATTAGATGAATACTGTCCGAGTTTTTCTTGGTGTTGTATGAGAGGCCGGGGTATAGTGTAACCTGGTACACGTCTGTCTGTTTTCTGTTAGTTCTAGTTGGAGTTGATATGCACCAGTTGTTCCCCCCCCCCCCTCTCTCTCTCTCTGTCTTGGCGCCTCATTCAACTGTACTATTCTTGTTCTCAATAAGCAGTTACTGGTGCCTAGGTGTCAGTTTGTAGCTGAAAAAACACCTGGCCAGAGCAATTAAATGGACACAAGTCGTAAATCGGCATGCTTGACTGCACAGCAGACAATAAACGATGGTCAACCACTAACCATGTTGCCTAAGGGGTGTCATGTTTGACTGATGTGCGATGGGGTGTGAAGTTTGAGGCATGCTGTACAAGTCCACAAGAGAAAATGTGCTTCTTTACAAAGCAAAACTGGAACGGCAGACACATCCCCCCCCCCCTTTTTTATTTTTTTAAAAATTATTTGTTTTAAGGTTGGTCCTGTTGTTTTCGGGGTCCAAGAGCGATATAGCCGAATTCGCGATTTAGTGGACCGCGATTTAGTGGAAGTCCCCTGTACTCATAAAACATTGCAGCAAAGACAAGAAAGGTACATGCACATACATGTACTCGCTAACATACATACAAAGACGTACACACAAACATATTTACCAGTACCTTCACCACTATGAAATTCAACGTTTGTTCTGCACAACTACTGCCACACAAGACTGAAGTACAAGTCCCCCCTTTTACGTAATGAACAAAAGCTACTGTAAGTAGTTTCCCTTTATGCATACACACCACAATTCAAAATAAGAAGTAAGTACATGTATTACACTAAAAGTGAAAATCTCATGGACTCCATCTCTTTTTGGTAGTAAAAGTTCTGCTGCAGCATGTGTGACAAACTCAACAAGATGCTAATTTACGCTTCTCAACAGCTTCAGGATTTTGTAATAAAGACTCCCAAAGATTTGGTAAACATTCTATAAGTAGATCAATCAATGTATGGTGTGTCATTTCTGGCAGCACAAAACATTTCCCCCCCAACAAAAAAAACCTTACTTTGCTGCACTTATCCAACCTAGCAAGTAAAGCTTGATTATGTTTTATAATCTTTCAGGGAAAACAACAACAGAAAATTGCACGCAAGTGGCAGTGGCTGTCATGTCATACTCATCAATTCAAACACATACATGAATCATATTCACACACTCAAAATAAGGATATATGTACATTGCATGCATGAAAAAAGACACCCACCCACACACAGAGAGAACACAGAGAAAGAGAAGGGAAGGAGAAAGCAACAACTTATTCTAAAAGTCCACCTTTGATTTTCAAACTGCCTTTCTCACCTATAGAGTTTCTAGCAGAGACAGTGAGTACATACTGGCAATTGAGAGAAGGACAGAAATACATTTAAATATACAACAGGCGATGAAGACACCAACTACATGTAATTTAACTAGCAGTAAACCAAACCAAGGAAAGAAAGCGCAAAACATAAAAAAAGACTAAAAAACAGGCCACCTCCGCAGGGAAATAGCTCAGTCGGTAGCGGCGCTGGTTTCAAAACCAGTTGTCGCTATCGGCGTGAGTTTGATCTCCACGTTCGACGAGGGATTCATTTCCCAGTCAACTCTGTGCAGACTCTCTTCGGTGTCCGAACACCCCTGTGTGTACGCATGTACACGATAAAGAACCAAAGTTCAGTGAAAGTCTCAGGGCTTGGATACAAGCATGCAGGAAAAATAAAATAAAATGGGGAGCACTGTACTGTATGGCAGCTCGCTTTCCCCAGTGAGAAAGCAGCCCGAATGTCCATGAGGGTAACCTCATTGGACTATACGTAATCTTATCCTTATGCAGCAAAGACAACCCATGGCTTGAACTCTTCATGGTTGAACAAGCCAACAGCATATATAGTAATTAGTATTAGTAAACACGGTATGTGGATGTGCTTTGAAAAAAAAATCAATATTTCCACAGCATGTTCAAATGACTATCATGATGATTTTAAAAACAAAAACAAATTAAAATGATTGCCATAATTTGCCTGCAAACACATACAAACATTAGTATACATGCGCATACACAAACTCGCTAAAACATGGCCCAAGAACAATCAGCATGGGCCAGTAAAGTAACACCTGTTATCCTTTTAGCTACAAATTCATTATTAATTAAACAGCACACACAATCAAATAATACTTGAAATCATTAAAGTCAACATCTGCAAAATGACAAGGCTACAATGTTAAAAAATAAAATAAAAAAAAGAGAGTAATACAGGGGACTTCCACTAAATCACGTTCCATTAAACCGCGAATTCGGCTATATCGTGAAGACCTCTTGGACCCCGAAAAAAAAAGGGCCAACCTTAAAAAAAAAAATTTTTTTTTTTGGGGGGGGGGGGGGGGGGGGGGGTGTAGCAGAGACTGTAGAGTGGACAGCGAACTAACCTTCTGGCAGACCCTCCTCCTTCACATTACACTGGCAAATATGCTGTACTATATTTTGCCCTTGTTTTTGGACTGGGGTTGTCAATTGCAGAGGGTAAGAGTGAGTGTGTTTGCAACAGCAGAGGTGAGTGGCTGTTGTTGTCTTTCTCATACAACACCAAAAAAAACTCAGACATTATTCATCCATTTTAAATTCTTGTTCACATGTTAAAACCAAGACATAACACCGACTACAAAATAAATAAAGTTTTTTTTTGTTGGGGGGGTTCTTGTGTGCCGCGGACACCCCCTTCACCAAAAGTATCGCGAATTGGATATATCGCGATCTCAAATCTTTGGACCCCAAAGACCGCGATATAGTGGAAGTCGACTGTACAAGCAACTTGGCATTTCACATAACTCACCCAAGAATTTCAATGGCTGAACAAAAGCAATGACCATTCACACAAACAAGCCATGTATACCAAAAGGAGACATTTTTGATTCTCATTTAAAAGATGGCTATAACCACAAAGTATTTCACAAGGAAGGAGAGTCATCAAAATCAGAGTGACTACACACAAACAATATCATACAATATAGACACATTGTTTTCAGCTATACAATGAAACGCATTTGTCAGGCAAATAATATATGCCCCATCTGTAACTCGCTCACATGCATTCAAGTCTCTCTATCTCTGTTTCTCGCTAAATCAATGGTAAATGAAATCGCTCAGAGAACTGATTCAGCGACAGCAAACTTTCATCAGCTAGCTCATCATCAATATTCCCTGAAGTCCCTTTCCTTTCCAACGCAGATTTGTTTCAAACTCCAGCACAAAATAGAAGTCAGCAATCAGTTCAACTCTCTTTCTTTCTCTCAATGCTGAGTCCCCCTCAGCTTAAAAAAAAACCACACATAAATGTACAACATTTTGTAATTAATTCCATTTCCAGGGCAATAGGAGTTAAAAGTCAGTTAAAACATTTAAAAAAATCTCTCTTCCTTTCACCCCCATGGAAGTCATGAATCAGCTGTCTTTCTCTCACTCTTTCTCACTCAAACCCTCTCTCAGAAAATCATCCGTCTCACAGCACATCACACACACACTCTTTCTTAATGTAAAACACTAGCTGTGACCTGTTCATAATTAAAGTTTAAACAGCAGATTTCAAGTCAGAAAAAGAAAATACTGCAGAATTTGTAAGTGAAAGTAAGAACTGCTTCTCCCTTTCCCTTGATTAAATAGTGTATTAACTTTTTAACTCTTACCAGTTCACAAGTTTTCAAGCCTTAAACTGTGTACGTTCAGCAAAGTGACACAGCATTTTTAGCAATGATTTAAACATTTTATTCAATTAAACAAATAATTTTAGGAAGCTGTATGTTCTTACTATTTTTCAAATACCAAATGTTATATTGTAGACCTAATCCTTAAATATAATCACTGCTAAAAACACAGATTCCCTGGACGTATTAAATGATATTGTGCAATTGTGAATGGCATTGTGAATTGTGCACTTATAAGCGTTAAACAAAAGTCCTCCCTTTTCTTTTTTATAACAAATAAAACGCATAATAAATGATGATGAAAAATTCTGTTGCAACAAATTAAAACTTTTTGGTTTACCTCATTCTATACCAGCAACAGGACAACCTGTAGCATTTATCAAACTGGTTACATTTAAAGTAAAATCCCAAAACATCTAAATAAGTTAATTCTGAGCCAAAGCATTTTAACATCCACCTAAACCTCACAAATGCACACATGCACTTACTCTCAAATTCAGCCTCACTTCAAACTCCAAATTCACACACTTTCATTCAAATTTACAGCATCATCGCATCCCAGACCAACGTACTTGACATGAAGCAGCAAAAGCCGATAAAACTTTCAGCAGACATGGGATAAAATAAAGCTTTTGATCGATCACTCATCCACCATCCTCACACATACTGTCAGCACTAGCACCAACCGTCAAAGTACAGTGTGTCTAGTGTGTATCTGTTGCAGTATCAAAGCTCACACTCAACAATGCCAGTAGATTGGATTACTAAACGCTTCTTTACATGATTAAATGTCCTCACACAAAGTGCAATTTTTGTCACTTTGTGTTGACATCGGTCACCTTCAAATACACGGCAAACTCTGGAGATGTGGTAGTTTATAGCTGCACGATTCAATGACTGAACACATTCCCACCACCTCTCACAACAACCCCACAAGCAGTGAAGAATCTCAAATGAGACTGGCAATCACGTCTGAAAATCGAAATATTTTGCAAACTGCTCCGTACCCTCCCCAATGCCATCCCCTCCTCATTGCCATGTTGAAAAGTCCAACTGTTTGCAGGTGTTTAGTCGCAAGGAACTGTCCATAAAGTGACTAGGAATTAGTTCCCATGCCACTAACAGTAACACCTTCACTCAGGAGGGAGACAAAAAGTGTGTCAGCATTAAGGACTGTTCTCCTCATCCAGCCCCTACGGAGCTGACGTCTTACACCACACAAATCTCACCAGACTTTGTACAAACAGATGCACTCTACAAAAGCCAGCTCTCCGTGCTAAGCAGCAGCAGTAGGGTCTAACACCACAAAGAACTTGTGCGAGAAGGGAGAGCTGTACTCGATGCCCTGCCTGGAGAAAATGCCGCTAGGGAATCCAACGTCACACAAATATTGCTGGCCGCACGATGCAGGGAGGGCAAGGGGGAGAACCAGACCCAGCGACCAGGTGGCATTCATGGCGGCGCCCTGCTGAGGGGGGTCGAGCGCCAAGCAACGTGCACGCTGTCCCTGAGCCCACACCACTGCACCCTGGAACCACGACTGTCCTCGAAGGTGAATGTGTTCGTGATTGTCTAGTGCGTTCACCACCAAGTCTACCGCCCCCTTGGGAAGATCTGCAAAGTCAGAAACAATAGATCAGCAACCTTTATCATTCTTGGGAGATTTCGAAAGACACTTACATTTTGCTGGGGATGAATTCAAAGTGTATACATGCCTGTTTGTTTATAAACGTACATGTTGATTTTGCAACATCTGAATCTATTATCCAAGTTCCAACACTTCATACTGTAACCATAATATAAACTCTGTTTGCACTTCAACAGTTCATATCATATTTTGCAACATCTGTATCTATTATCCCACACTTCATATGGTAACCATAACATTTACTATATTCACTTTTAACCTTGCTTGAATCAAGGTCTTTTATAACTATTCAAGAATTCCATTCAGTGAGTTCAAAATGAAAATGTTAAACCTGTCATAGTTTAATGTTCATAGTGATGTAATTATACAGGACTCAATACTTTCTTCTTTTTCATCACCACTTTTATGGCCATCCTATTAATCATACGCCTTGATCATAAGTAGGTGGGCATGGGAGAGTTCTTACAAAATAGCCCCATGAAAACAGATTATCATACCAGAACAACAAAACACCCTCCTTTGATCATATATATATATATCAGAGTGCGGATCTCGGCTGAAGTTTCAATATTCAAAATAGACCAGACTTTTTGTAATGGTTTCTTCCAAACGACAAAGAAAATCTTGGAAAACTGACACAAGAGGATTAACGCATCAGACCTGCTCTGTAAAAGCCCCACAAAGCAGTGTAAGAACAATATAGTGTACAAAAAGTTGTTTTTTTCATAACAGCGCTGTGCACACCCGGTGTAGCCAAAATCGGTTTCTGTGACGGACCAACGTCCAATACCCGCAGTGGGATCTCAGATTCACATTGAAGAGGAGACCGTGCTACAAACCTTTGGTGGCTGTTGTGCGGGTGGCAGTGGTTAACTCCAGCAGCTTGAGTTCGATTTCCAGCGCAGGGTTCATGCGCATGAAAGACGGGGAAAAAACCACCACCTTGGCCCCGTGGTTTGCCAGGTGTCGTGCACAGTTGACTCCCAGCGCCCCCTGCAGGTGAGGACCACACAAAACCACAACTGTCGGCCGCTGATGATCGTTAGTTGGAACCCACCTGAAAAGCAGGAGTTAAGAACAATGAGCATGAATTTGAGCGGCAAAATCTCCTCTAGTTCTAGAGAGGGTGAAAAGCTGTGCAGAAAATGTTTTAAAATGAACATTTTTCCTCTGGCTAAAACTCGTTATCTAGAGAGGCTAAAACTCCTGTACTTCTAGCTGAACTTCTACAGAGGGTGAAGAAGTGTGCAGCAATGAAACATTCCACTTTGGCTTTAACACCTCTATTTCTGGAGAGGGTAGTAAGATGGACAGCAAGTGATTTAACATGAAGCATTTCACTCTGACTAAAACTCCTCTATTGCAAGAGAGGCTGAAAAATGCATAGCAATTATTTAAAATGAATTTTTTTTATCGGGTTAAAACTCCTCTACTTCTAGAGTGGGTGAACATGTGTGCAACAAGTGATTTTAAGCAAAGCATTTTATTCTGGCAAAAACTCTTCCTATTTTCAATATGAAAATGCCGACCAAGACTGTTCAATTTCAGGATGACTACTTCACCACAATAACACGACAAACTAGAAAGATTAAATAAGGACTACCGCTCTTCTACTATTTTAGGATTTGCGCCCTATAACTACCCTTATCATCATTATTATTTAAGTTATTGAGACATCCCAGTGCACTAAGGGATTTATAGAGCAAATCGAGAAAATTCATTATTGAACGAAGCGCATAGCGCCAAGTTCAATAATTATTTTCGAGATTTGCTCTATAAATCACTTGGTGCACTGGGATTGTTTCAATAACGATATTGTCAGTACCGCCATAGAAAAAAGAAGATTCCAAACGCACATTTTGCTTGTGCATTTGAATAGGCATAACTGTGTGGTCAGGTCGTGTTAGATCTACTTTTGTGTGGGGTGTCTCAAGTGTGTCGTGCTTTCGTCACACGCATTTTAATTTCTGTTGGTAAATTCCAGTGTAGCGTTTAAGCTGAACAGTGATGATCTTTCAGAGAGACCTCATTTGAACTCGGAGAAAGGACTGTGCTCTTCGTTATTTGCGATTCAAAACCTCCAGTCGAGCTTAGACGGATTGGCTGTGCGGAGCGACTCCCCTTGAATTGACTACCCCCCGAAGGACTCGACGGTTAGCACATTTTCAAAATAAATGTGGCATATTTCTCGTGTTGTATCTTCACTCATCAGGGAGTCTGATACTAAATATGAACGGTAAGAATGCTCTGAACCCTACACGTATTATATCCCCAGCGGTTTTTTGTTCACATTTGCCCAACATGTTAACTTGCTGAGCGGGGTTTATGTCGTCTGCTAGGCTAGGGCAATCGAACCACTGCAGTCTGCACGCATGAGGCAGGCTGGTAATAAGTCTTATATATGGTAAGAACATTCTGAACCCTACACGTTTTCGATTCCGATTGTTGTTGCCTTGAAATAATAATTCGGAAACCATTCATTTACTGAACTGATGCAGTCGTATTTCAGTGTAGTCTGCTACGTATGACAGAGTCGATCGAGTCAGTCTTCCAAATGCTGTGTTTTCTGTTAGCCGCTGGGAATTGTATACTAACTCATCATTTGGTAATGTGGATGATAAGCTACATGCCACTAACACGTACGGCATATGAGAAGAATCTATGCAAGTCGGCGAAAATGAGATGGAACACAGCGGCTTCTATTTTTAGATCAGTGGCACTGTGGCACAGGCACATGCAATCTGTCAGAAAAAAAACCACTTCTGCTTTAATTGAGAAGCAGGGAATTTATGGTCATTTGGTTTTGTGGAGAATATAAGCTACATGTCATTAATTAATTCTGAGGATGAGAGCACAGTCTCGCTTAGGCAAAGGGCGGAAGAATACGCTCTGTGGAAAAGTTAGCGCACTCCAAGAGTGCGCTAACAGTTTTAGCGCATCGCCATTAGCCAATCAACTGGTTCACATCAGTCATGTGACACCAGTACTTACTGACAATTATTATTATTATTCTTTGTCAACGCTGATTGTTTTAAGATTGCCATTCACAAACACTTTGGTGGTCTTCGAGACCCGAGGCGACAGCAGCTGTTTTTGTGTGTGTGCATACACATCTCACTTATTCCTCGCACCGCTTTCAACTGCTAGACTGACAGAAAGGCTTACCTGCAGTTTCCTCCCAAGAGCTGCATGGCCATCTCCGCTGCTGAGCGCCCAAACTGCTCAATCAGTCGCTCAGTGGTGAACCCAAACTGCTCCGCTGATTCCATCACTCGACTGCGAAGGTCTTGACTAATGCTAGGAACCACCAACCCTGTGTCTGAAAACAAAAAAGACTTGGTCACTCTCGTACGACATGAGCAATATCATCTCTATTATTTCCACAAATTAACTGATCTTTCAGAAACACCCCACCTTCGCTGTGCTATTACAGTTTTAAAGATGACAGTTTAGTGAAGAAAAATCATCCAAACAAAGCAAACATCCTACACGGTGCTAATTAAGATGACAGTTAAGTGAAGAAAAAAAACCACAAGCAAACAACCAAAAGTAACTCTGTGATCACATAATACTGCTGAATGCACTTGTCTACAATAAATTGTAAATTCTGTTAAAAGTTCAAACAACATTTAGCCAATTACGGTAAGTTTCACGATAGACAAGCCAGAAAAACAAAGACAGTCCCATTTTTTCAAACCTCGAACCAAGCAATTCACTATCCCCGTCTTCACCCTCCTTCCCAGTCCAGAGGAACACCCCTTTTAAGACTCCCTCCCCCTTGAGATGAGAGTGGAAAAGAAGAGAAGGTAAAAGAAGAGATTAAAAAAAAAAAATTAAAAAAAATAAAAAATAGGACTCCCTCCCTTTTAAGACCCTGTTTTCTCAGATTGTCTGTTCATAACCTCTGTAAATGTAACCCCATTTTAAGACTCCCCCCTTTTTAAGACCTGATTTTCTCAGTTTGTGGAGGTCTTAAAAGGGGGGTTCCACTGTGCCCCAACCTGAGACCGACCTGTGTTATACTCCACACTGCATCCCCCTGGCACTCGGATCTGTCGCATGTCAGTTGGTTGCGAGGGCAGAACGTTTTCATCGTGACGGTACTTGCTGGGCTTTTTCTCCATCGGTCGCTCGTCATTGAAGCCGTTCTCAATCTTCTCAAACTCGGCCTGCTTGTCGAACATGAGGTTGGATTTCTCAAAGTCAAACTCCCCCTCCCCTTTGATGCATTCGGTGGGGAGACTGAAAGCCGCATGGCACTGGTTGTTGTTCCGTCGCCCCTCAATCTTCTTTGGCGTTGTCACCTTTCTTGGTCGAACCTCACCTCTTTTGCTGCTGTCTGCAAGTTATGCCGATTAACTTAAACAGCATGAAAGCAGTGCAAAACAAAAAAACAGACATATGATGGAAAAATTAATTTGCATGAAAACACTGTTAGCAATCAATAATTTGCTGTGAGGAGTTAAAGTTATACATAAGGGGCCATTTTGGAAAGTTCTCTGACGATTTGGACCTTAAAATGTCAAAGGGACATTTGCTGTACTGTCAGTGTATATTTTAGAAACACCTGCTATGGTTTGCTCAAAATTGCTCCAAAACTATGCCAAATAATCCAATGAATTTTAATTAGCAAGCGGTTTGCTTCGCCCAGCTCTCCTGTGTCAGGAGTCCAGACTTCCATTCGTCGTCATACTTTATTTAGTTTTCATAGATACCCTAATCGTCAAAGCAGCTTAAAACCGTTGGATTGAGGAAGTCAAACCTATACTCTAGCAAACACATGCACATTCCATGCAACACAGGGCTAAAATGCTTTGCATTAATTACATAAACAAACACACTGTCCGTTGGAGAATATCAACGTCTGAAAAGACTACCAAACACAGCATTTGGATTTGAAAAATAGAACGCTCAAACACTAATTTTAAGAGTAAGACCTTCCTCGTGCGTGTTGTCCTCTATTCAACACCCAAAACAAACTCTGTAGCTCTCGGCTCAATTTCAAATCTGTATCTCTAGGAACACTCAGGGGCGAAGACTAATCAATGTGTTCCGATATCATCAGTCCTATCACTTACATAACAAATTACCACCAACTAGGCGGGAATTCAAAGGGTCAACAACAACTGCAGCATTACAAACAAATGAGTCAAACATCTCAACTCTCATCCTTCCACTAAAGGTTTCGAAACAGAAGATGACAGATCTTCAATTGTGAATAAAGCAGAACAAAATAAATGATAAGGCACCTGAATTTTTGCGTGACCTAAACTCTTTCTCTGGTGATTGTGTGTTGTTGCGTTCCCCCGGCGGGGAACTCCGTCCCTGCTTGCTGTTTCTGCCGCTGCCATTGTCCGCGCGGAACTTCGCAGGGCTAACGCGACTGGTGAAGTTACCAGTGAAGTGCTTACCAACGCCAACATTATTTCCATTTCCCACCACCACCGTTGGTATGGAGGCTGCATGCACAATCTTCACTGGTGACGGACATTTGGGTAACACAGCCTTCTTGGTTTCTTCGGAGAGAACCATGGGAACTGTCTGAAGATTGACAATGTCATCAGCCTCTTCGCGACTCCGGATGATCTGAAGATCCGCAATGTCCTGTGCCCTGAACGAATGAAGAGAGTGAAAAGACATATTGAATTCATCATCGGGCTGACTGAGTGATAGCAATGCAAAAAGGCATAACCTTAACAGACAGCTTCTTCCATTAGTTCCAGTACACTGAAAAGTATTCAAATCATAGTCAAAACACAATACGTATTTAATAATAAACTTCTTCACAAGACAAAGCTAAATTTTACTGGTAAGGTGGTATCTTGATACATTAGCTAATCAGTACGATTCAAACTACTAACTAATCACTTGGTTTAGCTAATTATCCTATTTTATAACATCACATACCGTAGCTTTATGATTTTAAATTCAATGTTTTTTAGCCCATACATTTGAGAAAATTCATGCACACAATCATGCTAATTAGCTCACAACACACACTTTTCACCACTTACTGAATAATGACTTTATCCACCTGACACTTTTTACCATTTTGGTATGGTTTATTAAGTGTGACTGTCTGCTCATGTTCGTTGATGTTTATCACCTGCCCCTGGAAGTGACCCAGCGAGCTCCCACAGTGAACAGACACCACACATCCGACCCACTCTTTGCTCATCTGCACAGCAACAGAAAAATGTAAAATGAGCTGTAAAATTGCTAAAAATCCAAGCTCCTGGCAATGTCTCATAATATTTACAATGACATATATATGCATACTGTAAATGTAATCTTACACGGCGATGACACAAAATGTCATGTATCTCCAAGTTTCCTCAACAAAGAAAACAGCCCCCAAAGAACACTACCCGTCCATGTTTCCTTGCCTGTCTAAACTAAAGGGAGTTTAGAGCCATGATGCATAATAATCTCATCAAAGATTTTATGTTCCAGTTGAGATTTGGGGGGGCCGGTTCAAAAGCTCTGGCATCTGTCCTAACATTTTTGAGTGGTCTGTTTGTCAAAGGCAGTCGGCTGTCAGATTGCATATTACCCCTGCAGACAGGGTTGCCTGCCTCAGACACAGGTGGCCTGTCCACTTCAAGTTCAAAGGGATTAAGAAAATTGCTTCACTCAAAGGGAGACTGTTTGCAGCTGGACACGGCTGGTGCACACCAGTCCTTTTAGTTTAAAGAATAATGAAATGACGCAAAACACAAATCGATCAGAAAGATGAACTACAAACACTAGACTGGACAATGACAACAGCTTTACTCTATAATTGGTGATTGCTCACCCTGTCACACTGTCACTAAGTGATTTCACACACTGGTTGGTTTGCTAATGTGCTCAATCAGTAAGTGACTTGGAATAAAATGACAATGCATTTTGTGTGTGTGGTACTTTAAGTTTAACAACCTTCAGTTGTTGTGGCTCCTCAGCCGACAAAGACTGAAAGAGCCACTCTGTAAGTGTAATTGATTATCACGGTATATATGTCTTTGTTTGAAGATTTGCACATCACGTCCATTATAAGATGTTTGGTGGCTTGTTGACAGACCAGCTTTTTTGTTGGTCCAAGGGGACCGTATCGTCTTTTGTTTCATCTTTATCGACCAAGGCCGAAGGCCGCGGTTGATAAATATGAGACAAAAGGCGATATGCTCCCCGAGGACCAACAACAAAATGCTGGTCTGACAACAAGCCACCAAACATCGTTTTTGTCATCATTTTGGTTGTGCAACAAAATGCACAAAAACCCACAGGGAGACGAATTTTTAGAATCCAACTCCGGGCCACAAAGCATCGTCACAGTAGCACGAGATAACACATCAAACTTGTATGTGACGTCACACGTAGCTTGTTGACGCTTTTCTTCCAGTCTGAAAATGTACAGAGCTGCGATCATACCTGTGATTTCAGTAAGTGTTGAGCATATTTCTTTACTTTTAAGTGTTTATGACTTTTCGTTGTGGATTTTGCGATTACAGAGATAAGTTGCAAATTGACCATGAGTCGCCGCGGTAATTATCAACATTGATTGGGTCTTTGAGAGTGAATACTTACAATCGTTGTCCTCGGAAACGAAAATCCAAAGCCGCGATGGTTCCACACATCAAACAATCAGCCTGATTGGCTTTTACTTTGACAATCCACGTTTCACCTGAAAGCTCAAACCCATTCACCACCTCGAGTTATTGCATGGGAAACATGAGATTTATTTCCCAGGTGTTTGTGAATGAAAACTCGTGAAAATGATGACAAATGATTTTATTTTACGTGTAAGACTTCAAATATCGCATCATTCAAACGAGAGGGACTGCGTGCGAAAGAATGCGGGACCTTCAACATCCAAGAAATTGGATCCGGTCCCCCACGGGAAGAAGAAGAAGAAGAAGAAGAAAACGGATGTTGCACGCCAGGATTACTAGCACTTTCTTCGGCAGCAAAATTGAATCCATGACAGCTTTACAAGGGGTCACAATCTAAATATAAGTTCGTATTAAAACTGTGGACAGTAAACAACAGAAATGTCCCAACCTTGTGCAAGTTGTGGATTATTTCACAAGATTCGTCATTCGAGCAACGCGACCCCAATCCCATCAAATCACAAATATGTCATTGTTTCTTTGGCATTCTGAGGTTTACACCGGAAATTAATAAAGATACATTTGTTAACAACAGCGTTAAAACGGTAGTCAGCTTACCTTCGCTTAGCTGTCGTGATCTCGATCAAAAGAATTCTCTTTATTTGAGGAAAAAGACAGTGCAGCGAATGGTACTTTATTTCCCAACCAAAACAAGCTTGTCTCGTTTTCACTTCGACCTTGACCCCTATTTTAATCATCTAAGGGATGTAACAAATCTTACCAGAGAAAGTTTAAGTTACCTCCCATGGTATTATGGACCACTGATCTTTAAAATTGAATTTTATTCCTTCCATCCTGTCCTCCTGTGACAGAGTGATTATTTGTCTTTTGTAATTATTGTGTATGTTAAATGTAATGTTATTATTGTAGACTAATGGTTTGCTTGTTTAACACACACACACACACACACGGCACACACACACACACACACACACACACACACACACACACACACACACACACACACTTACTCACTCAGTGTTGTTGTAATAGTCAGGGAAACAAGTTAGATTACTCTTGTATGTAGTTTTTATAGTTTTAAGCCCTATGCCTATGGCAATAAAGTATTTTTTAGGTATTTACCTGTTGGACTGGTTTTGCTGACCAAACCAGGCAGCCAGCTATAGCTGTGAACATTTTTGTGTAAATCATGAATCTTGTGTTGCATGCTTTTTACATTTAGTCAAGTTATTACTAAATGTTTTAACATAGAGGGGGGAATCGAGACGAGGGTCGTGGTGTATGTGTGTGTGTGTGTGTGTGTGTGTGTGTGTGCGTGCGTGCGTGTAGAGCGATTCAGACCAAACTACTGGACCGATCTTTATGAAATTTGACATGAGAGTTCCTGGGTATGATATCCCCATACGTTTTTTTCATTTTTTTGATAAATGTCTTTGATGACGTCATATCCGGCTTTTCGTGAAAGTTGAGGCGGCACTGTCACGCCCTCATTTTTTAACCAAATTGGTTGAAATTTTGGTCAAGTAATGTTCGACGAAGCCCGGACTTCGGTATTGCATTTCAGCTTGGTGGCTTAAAATTTAATTAATGACTTTGGTCATTAAAAATCTGAAAATTGTAAAAAATAATAATTTTTTTATAAAACTATCCAAATTTACGTTCGTCTTATTCTCCATCATTTGCTGATTCCAAAAACATATAAATATGTTATATTTGGATCAAAAACAAGCTCTGAAAATTAAATATATAAAAATTATTATCAAAATTAAATTTTCGAAATCAATTTAAAAACACTTTCATCTTATTCCTTGTCGGTTCCTGATTCCAAAAACATATAGATATGATATGTTTGGATTAAAAACACGCTCAGAAAGTTAAAACGAAGAGAGGTACAGAAAAGCGTGCTATCCTTCTTAGCGCAACTACTACCCCGCTCTTCTTGTCAATTTCACTGCCTATGCCGTGAGCGGTGGACTGACGATGCTACGAGTATACGGTCTTGCTGCGTTGCATTGCGTTCAGTTTCATTCTGTGAGTTCGACAGCTACTTGACTAAATGTTGTATTTTCGCCTTACGCGACTTGTTTGTTGTTGTTATTTTGAAATGTGAACAGTTTTCTGATATAAGATTTTACCTTGAGTTAGACTAGAATACCTCACTTGAGCGAAACCAAGTCTAGCGCAGCAGACCGAACTGGCACGTCACTCACAGCGATAAAAAACGTGCCAGTTCAGTCCACAGAACTTATAATATAAGTTCTGTGGTTCAGTCTCCTGCGCTGGACGGCTGGGTTTTGATGTTGGAAGACCTGTTTTTCGTAATTGTTTCGCGTTCACATTTCCATACCACCCAAGCGCGTTGTTGCTTTTGTACCAAAATTGATCCCTAATTGTAATATTCATTTGTGTTGAAGTGTGCAAAATGCAGAATTTTTGCAACTTTACTGAAAAGAGTTATTACAGTTTAATCATGGACTGGGTGGCCGAGTGGTAACGCACTTGCGCTCGGAATCGAGAGGTTGCGTGTTCGACCCTGGGTCGGGCCGCTATTTTCTCCCCCCTTTCCTAACCTAGATGGTGGGTTCAAGTGCTAGTCTTTCGGATGAGACGAAAAACCGAGGTCCCTTCGTGTACACTATATTGGGGTGTGCACGTTAAAGATCCCACGATTGACAAAAGGGTCTTTCCTGGCAAAATTGTATAGGCATAGATAAAAATGTCCATCAAATACCCGTGTGACTTGGAATAAAGGCCGCGAAAGGTGAACATTCGCCTAACAGGCTTGAGGTTTGCTGGTCGATGTGAATGCGTGATATATTGTGTAAAAAATTCCATCTCACACGGCATAAAGCGCTTTGAACTTCGGATAAGGCGCTATATAAATAAATAAAGAAAAAAAATTAAAAAAAATAAAAAAAAATCAAACTTTTCTGCTTTGAAAGTTCTAGGTCGTCCAAAAAAAAACCTCATCAAAACGTGACGCCATGATATTTTACACACTCTTTTGCAATTGTATTAACACTATTCATGTCAAATTTAAAAGCAATACAACAAGCTATTCCCAAACTATACGGGGTTTTTACCCACATAGCACACACAAAATTACGCGAAATCAAGCCTTTTACGGCTCAGTTCTGACGAGGCTGACACCAGTCTTTCTCAAAATGGCAAAACAACACTGCTGGGCACAAACAATGAACCAAATCAATTTGTGTGGGTAGAAAAAGAGTTGTTCTTCAATTTGAGATCAAAAACAGGGTCACTCTTGCTTACTTTTTAATTTTTTGGTGTATTTTAGTGTTTGCAAATTTGCTTTTGCGAATTTGATTTTGGGGGGTGTCCCACTAGGTCTCCGGTACACTGCATAAGCACTACTTGATGATAAATGAAACTCTTTGTTTCAAACGGTAGGGGAAAAAATTACCTTTCTGGCAAAATACCTGGTTTTACTATAACTGGCCGCATCACAAAGTCAGTTCTACAGCTAAATGTATGTGTTTAGTTTTTTATGACGATTAGTGTAGATGGATATATTTTATCAGATGAACATTATGAAAATCCAAAAAGAGTTGACATTATGCCAAGGTATGTTTTATAACTGAAAACATTAACAGCTAGGGGGTTAGAATAATCCAATCAAAAGAGGCCTGTGGGCAGAACGGCCCGGAGTTTACGAAACCAAAACTATGCACAGACACAATTTTTGTAAATTTCTCTCATAAAACTTCTTTGACATTGTGTTTGTACCTTAACTCAACAGTAAAGCCAATGAACATGTACGGCTTGTAAGTGTATTAACTATGCCAGTGAATTAACGCACGCGAAGCCAGTTTAAATTGTTGCACAAGAAAATTGGTTGACTCGTTAAAATCAACAAGGGCCGAAGCTGTGTTTTAATAAAAGAAGGGGTACGGACACATGCTTTGTTTGGGCTAAATGTGTTGCAAAGTATTTGAAACGGCAGTATTACTGACTATACAGTCAGTGGTGCCTGTGTAGAAAGGCGAATACCATTTGGACCAGCCATGAGTGTTGAAACATTGCACACGGGGTATTCTTGACTGGCACATTTAAGAAGAAATAATAATGAAAGTAACAACAAACAAAACAATCTGCATGGAAGAGTATACCTCATTTATCTACACTGGCGCTCGATCTTTTCTCCTTTTTACATTTAGTCAAGTTTTGACTAAATGTTTTAACATAGAGGGGGGAATCGAGACGAGGGTCGTGGTGTAATATGTGTGTGTGTGTGTGTGTGTGTGTGTGTGTGTGTGTGTGTGTGTGTGTGTGTGTTTGTGTGTTGTATTTTCGCCTTACGCGACTTGTTTATAAATAGTTGTGTGTGTGTGTGTGTGTGTGTGTGTGTGTGTGTGTGTGTGTGTGTGTGTGTGTGTGTGTGTGTGTGTGTGTGTCGTGTGTGTGTGTGTGTGTAAGAAACGATACTAGTTCCTCGCCACACTCGCCAAATCTAGCGTCTAAGAAACGGAGGACTGGCTGAACAAGAGCAGTACAAAACATTGAAAGGAGGAAGGCATAGAGACTGTGTTCCTCTGCCTGCTTCTGTGATTTAGGTCAGCACGTTTTTCGCCGCGTGGAATTGCGAAGTGTTACCGCACACACGTAGGCAGTCTCCAGTTACGGCAAAGAACAGATCGTTATTATATATATATATATATATATATTTTTTTTTTTTTTTGCCAGTGAGACCAGTGCCCTTGTCAAACAGGCAGCATGACAACCGGCGGAACACCTGCTGCAGACTTGCCCACTACACGATGGCCTCACTGAGGAGCCAGATCTGGGCCCGGCCGGCGGAGGCGGCGACCACGGTGCAAGGGAAGCTATAGCCGGGGCTATGGCAGTCTGGACGACCAACAGCGCACGGCAACATTTGCGCGGAGAACCGGCGTTTCCATCTGAGTGATCGACAAGAAGAAGAAGAAAAAATATATGGAATATATATTTATACTAGATGAATACCCGCTTCGCCGGGTACGGCTGCGCCGGGAAGAAGTCGAGTCGAGCCGAATACCCGGCTGCCGGGTGTACGCCGGCTTTGCCGGCGCACCGCACGGAAGAAGGGAGATAAACGCGGCTGAAAACACTGGAGAAGATAAGGAAGAGTTACTGGGAATGGATCCAGAGAAAAACCAAAATTGGTTCAGCGCTGCGCGCTGAGAGCCCGTGTTGAAATATCTCACCGATGAGGTTGTGTCCGGGGTGTAGCTGAATACGGTCTCCAAATTTGAAAAAGATCCACCGAGAACTTTGGCCGTGCATTGCGGACACACACACACACACACACACACACACACACACACACACACACAGAGACACAAGTCGTATATATATAGATACATATACATATATATATATATATATATATATATATATATAGATACTAGAGGAATAGGCTCAGCTTCGCCGGGGTGAATCGCGAGACAGAGACAGACAGCGTGGCGGTTCACCACAATCACCTTTGAAGGCGAAGTCCTGTCAAAAGGGATTGAGAATTTTAGAGCTTATTTCTAAGCCCTATATTATCTGTTATGGCTTTTCAAATGCCAGAACATACAGACAGACAAAAGCCGCCAGACCCCATCACAAACAGAACTCTACAATCCACAGGTGTTGCCTACACTACACACACACACACACACACACACACACACACACACACACACACACACACACACACACACACACACACACACACACACACACAGAAGCCGTATATATCTATCTATATATATAAATATATAGAGATAGATGACAGTGGATTTTTCGATAAATAGATTCGACCTTTGCACTTTTACAGTGAGGACAACTTACGGGTACATGCAAGGAAAGCCCACAACTTGTAAGGCGAACAACTCTGCAGAGTCTGCTGTGAAGGGCGACGGTAGTCTCCCTGTCACACTCGACCCCCTTTGAATAAACTTTGTCCCCAAAGTTCCGAACCATGGACCCGCCAAGCTTAGGTCCCTCCCAGGTGGAATGGGAACAGCACGAAAATGATTCAGTGGCCTGAACATTTCATGTCGAGTCCCATCGCTGTCGACGACGCCAAATGTAACCGAGTGCAGAAACACCACAAAATGATCACCTTTGAAGGCGAAGTCCACAGTTTTGGCTTCTGGAAGGAAGGCCTGAACATACAGACACACCAAAGCCGCCAGACCACATCACAAACAGAACTCTACAATCCAAAGGTGTTGCCCACACACAAACACACACACACACACACACACACAGAGAAGCCGTATATATAGATGTATATGTATATCTATAAATATATAGAGATAGATGACAGTGTATTTTTCGCGTGGCTATAAATTGATTCGACCTTTTCACTTTTACAGTAAGGACAACTTACGGGTGCAATGAAAGCCGGTTCTGGACAGTGCAGTGACATTCTAAAAATAGTAACGTAGTAACGGGAATATGGATTGACGCCACACGAAGGAAGGGAGATAAACGCTGAAAACACTGGAGAAGATAAGGAAGAGTTACTGGGAATGGATCCAGAGAAAAACCAAAATCGGTTCAGCGGGGCGCGCTGAGAGCACGTGTTGAAATATCTCATCGAGCAGGTTGTGTCCGCGGGGTCTACCTGAATATGCCCACCAAATTTGAAACAGATCCATCGAGAACCTTGGGCGTGCATCGCGGACACACACACACACACACACACACACACACACACACACACACACACACACACACACACACAGACAGACACAAGTCGTATATATATGTATATATATAGATATGTATGTGTGTGCGGCCACTGATGAAGTCACTATGGGACAATAAAGCCGCACAATACAGACACACACAAACACTAAAATAAAGCCATGAACGGTGAAAGTTACAGATTTAAATTCTGATTTAAAGCAAAAATGTTAAAGGCATATGTACGCGCTCCCGTGTTTACAAAGTGTAGTTTGCCCATAATCGATGTCAAACGCACCATAAGACCATGTAATGACGATATGTCACCATGCGCGGACCATATACATGCATTACAGCTTGTTTTAGAGTCTCAAAAACTTTGGATGTAAACAAAGACGCGGAGTTATTTCCCTTGCGTCAACGCTACCTCTGTTGGCAAATCTATAAATAGGACGATCCAGATCAAAATGAAAATTAACATATCTCAACATTGAAGGGGTCCTAGACCACAATATTTTGCAGGGAACTTAATTTAGCATGTCTCCAGCTGTTGGTAAAGCAATTAGCGTGTATAGTCATCGAGTACATATGGCTTTAACAAAATACGATCTAAGGAAGATTTTTTTCTTCTAATTCGGATGAGGTTTTGGGAAGGTTTTGTCTTTTTTGGAGGTTTTCGGTGTTTCGGTTTTTTTTCTGAGAAATCCGGTAGTATCGCCAACTTCCGGTTGCAGAAGACCCATCAGAAAATTTGTCAAAATGAATGTAATTTTAGCAGTCAAGCAGTACGTCAGTAAAATGATCGAAGGATGTGGCGGTGGGATGAAAGTTCTTCTTATGGATAAAGAAACGGTAACTGTCAAATATGATTTACGCATTTGCTTTTGCTTTCGGTACTGCTGCTAACGTCAATCGTTTCACTTACTCTTTTACAGTTGCAGTATGGCAGAATGGAATAGTGTGAATCTGTTAAAAGTTCAGTAGGTTTGGTTTCTTTACTGTGGATGAAAATACAACAACGCCCCCCCCCCCCCCCAACCCGTCACGCCTAAAAAGCAACAACAAGACATAACAACAACATTGTACGGTATGAAATATATCTATACTGCTAGTGCTAGCTCGATCACTTTGAGTTTGACATAAAAAGGCATCCTCCATTTCTGGGAATAATTAACAATATCAGCACTGTAGTGTCTGCTGTAGGAATATATTTTGACTAATATAACCAAAGTACACTTTGGATTGCGCAAGAGACAAGAGCGAGTGAAAGTGAAACCCTACAGTGCATTATCTTTCAAGGTGTAGGCATTGGGCAATGAAATTGACCTAAGCTTTATATTTATACGCACTAGGAGTGTATACAAGATCCTGCCCCCTGTTTACACTCCGGCGTTAACTTCCGGTCGTGAAGCGAGTTTGCTATTCAACACCACTTTGCGATACGATTGCAGAGCTGTTGATTGGAAGTACAAAAAAGCGAAAACAATCTGATGCTGCAATGCCTTTGCTGTAACGTAGATTACATTCGTGGGGTGTACATAAAAGACCAGACACTGAATCGCATCAACACTCGGAGCGTCATTCAATGCCATTTTGCGAAGGAACGCTTCACTTTCGATTCATGGTATCAAAGTACTCCAGGGACAAACAGACAAAAACAAACACACACACAAAACTGATGCTTCACGGCAGTTTATTGTCTGAGTTTGGAACACACCTTGAGTGTGTATCGACCTAGAAATGGTTGTATACCATGTGAGTGTCCTGTATTCAGTCCGAAAAAGAGCATGGCGGAAGTCAATAGTATACCTCAGACTAATTTTTCATTAGCTACTTCCTAACGACTTGTAAGGGGGCATTTCATTGGCTTAGAGTTGTAACAGAGCTTTTCATTGTCGGAGTGTATACAGACCTATTGATTCTGTATACACTCTTGAGTGTATAGCTTTTGCCATATTTATATCTTCGGTCATCCCAGTCTGCCACAACCCAGCTAGTCTGCCGCAACCCAATCTTCCACAACCCAATCTGCCACATACCAGTCTGCCACAGTTTCCAAAATATTAAGTTATGATTTTTGTGTGTATACATTTGTGTGTGTGTGCGCGCGTGCATGTGCTTTCGTGCATTTACGTGTGATTTTTCTTTTTACATGCTAGACAAGATTCAGCGATGCCTTTGAGCAAACCTACAAACTTTCGCATGTTAAGTTTAAAAAAAAGTAGTACAGTGGAACCTCCCGTAACGACCTCTCCCAAGAACAACCCCCTCCTTTTGCCGACCGATTTTCTCGGCACGGATGCTTTTCACACTGTAACTAACCTCCCAAGAACGACGCCCTCCTTTTTCCGACGACCGACCTACCAACTTAGGGTCAATAACGACTTTGACCTTTTAACCAGTGAGTGTCAAAGGTCGTAATTACGCAGCATACGCGGAACACGCACACCATTAGTCACGCATCAAGAGTCAGGGGTGGAAGTCTGTAGTCAGTAGTGCATGCAAGTCCAGTGGCCTACAGCTGTCATCTTCTCACCTAGGCCTAAAAAAAAAATAGGTGTGGTTACAGTAACCCGACCTACCCTATTTTTAGGGGCCGATCCTATAACTTTTTATTACATTTGTCAAAACAAAAAAACAAAAAACCGAGTGCAAAAAACGCAATGAAAGCGAAAGCGCCCGTGTCGCACACTTATTTCCCTGTCAAGTAGGTTTAATTTGTACACATTAGAAAAAAAAGTAAAAAAAAAAAAAGTGATTGCCTACCTACCTACCCTATTTTTTTTGGCTATGTTACCGTAACCACACCTATTTTTTTTGTTTGCCCTATTGCTGTCACAATTGAAGGACTGTCCTCGAAGTAGGGAGAGGGGATGGGAGGGGTTGGGTAGGGGCAGTTAGAACAACATCTCACCAACTGAGACCTCGGGTGAATGACTCATACTTGCCAATGAGCAAGGTTTACCTATGGGACGGTCTCCTTTGATGTCTGAGAGGAAACCTTCCTGTCCCAGGTTACAGACACTGACCTTCTTACCCGGGGTCAATCAGCCAGTTTTACCTATGAGACCTGCGTGCGCGCGTGCGAATGTGTGTGTGTGTGTGTGTGTCTGTGTGTGTTATGTCTGCCCGTCTGTGGACATTTTCAAGGTCGTTAGTGGGAGGTTTTACTGTATTATGATTTTAATACTTTTCTCTGGTCAATATAGGTGAATGAAAAGTAAAGTCCGAGATGATTCAGGTTGTTAGCACTATTGAGGGCTGATTGGGAAACTTCCCTCACTTCTATTTCAAGCAACAGTGACAAGCAGCATGGAACATTTCTTTCTTTCTTTATTTGGTGTTTAACGTCGTTTTCAACCACAAAGGTTATATCGCGACGAGAGCATGGAACAGCTGACAGTGCAACTTTTATAAGTCAGTGTTCATTTGCTTTTTAAAGAATGCCTGTACAGCGAACAAACTTGTGGTGTGTACCACTATAACGTGTCCTGGAAGGCTCAGAAGACAGGTTCTTCTGCCTAACAAATGTGCTTGAAGAAACATTTGAACACAACAATGACATCAACACACACACACGAACACACACATGAACATGAACATACACACACACACACACACAAACACACACACACAAACACACACACCCACACACACATGTAAAACGATTGTAATGGGCCGCGGCAGATTGGGTTGCAGCAGACTGGTTTTACGGCAGACTCAGTGCAAGACTAGACCGTACAATTAACCTTTGATATATATATATTACAAATCATTCAAGGATTTTCAGTACTCTCATTTTCTGTTTCAGACTAGCATTGTGAGTATGGTGTATGCTCAGTCAGAGATTTTACAGAAGGAAGTCTATCTGTTTGAGCGCATCGACTCATCTGGGCGTGAAACCATGAAACATCTGAACTGCATAGCATTTCTTCGGCCCACAAAAGAAAATGTTGAGCTGTTAGCCCAAGAGCTCAGATATCCTAAATATGGACTTTACTTTATATGTAAGTACAGTATTTATAGTTATACACATGTGTATGTGTCTTTTTATATTTAGTCAAGTTTTGACTAAATATTTTAACATCGAGGGGGAATCGAAACGAGGGTCGTGGTGTATGTGCGTGTGTGCGTGTGTGCGTGTGTGTGTGTGTGTGTGTGTGTAGAGCGATTCAGACTAAACTACTGGACCGATCTTTATGAAATTTGACATGAGAGTTCCTGGGTATGAAATCCCCGAACGTTTTTTTCATTTTTTTGATAAATGTCTTTGATGACGTCATATCCGGCTTTTCGTGAAAGTTGAGGCGGCACTGTCATGCCCTCATTTTTCAACCAAATTGGTTGAAATTTTGGTCAAGTAATCTTCGACGAAGCCTGGACTTCGGTATTGCATTTCAGCTTGGTGGCTTAAAAATTAATTAATGACTTTGGTCATTAAAAATCTGAAAATTGTAAAAAAAATAAAAATTTATAAAACGATCCAAATTTACGTTTATCTTATTCTCCATCATTTGCTGATTCCAAAAACATATAAATATGTTATATTCGGATTAAAAACAAGCTCTGAAAATTAAATATATAAAAATTATTATCAAAATTAAATTGTCCAAATCAATTTAAAAACACTTTCATCTTATTCCTTGTCGGTTCCTGATTCCAAAAACATATAGATATGATATGTTTGGATTAAAAACACGCTCAGAAAGTTAAAACAAAGAGAGGTACAGAAAAGCGTGCTATCCTTCTTAGCGCAACTACTACCCCGCTCTTCTTGTCAATTTCACTGCCTTTGCCATGAGCGGTGGACTGACGATGCTACGAGTATACGGTCTTGCTGAAAAATGGCATTGCGTTCAGTTTCATTCTGTGAGTTCGACAGCTACTTGACTAAATATTGTATTTTCGCCTTACGCGACTTGTTTTTTGTTCAGGGTTATTTGAAACAAAGCTGATTGTACTGAGTTTTGGACGTTCAAACGGTTCACATTTTCCAGCGTGAAGATTTGGAGCTACTGTTGCACTTCAGATATATCTAGATTTAGTAGTTTATTGGACCCCTAAGGAGTCAAAAATCAGAAGTTTTGGCTTGTCACAAAGCTGTCTATGTTCGGAATTTATCTGGGACAGATTGTCACTCACAAAAAATAGCTAGGTAGTAGTTGAGTCACATAAAAGGGAGTGAACAGGTGTTCTTGTGTTTTTCTTAATTTGTGGAATGGGATTGACATTTATGTGACTAACAGAATGGAAACAGCTTCTGACACAGCCAGTGAATGTAGACCTGGAGGAGTATTCAATGTGAGCTTATTACTATTCGCGGCACTTGACCGCATGCTGGCACTGTTTGAGCTGTGAGTCGCCCTAAATGCCATTCATGAAACCCAGTTTTGACCTGCCAAAAACATGTGATGGCTGTAAACTTAACGGACCCCCCTCTCGCCGCTACAATCGCTACTGGCGTGATGCCACCGGTATTTTGAAGGATTATCTTTGTAAACAAATAAACAAACAATGATGTAATTTGAACTGGGCAGTCCGGATGATGTACGTGGGTCGTGGGCAACCCATATGGAATTAAAGAAGGAATTTTCTATGTTTATCCCATTTTCGGACGTTTTTCGTTGAATCCTTTAAAAGTATGGACCGTACACGACCCACATCATCAGGACTGTGTAGTCTAAAAGGTGATTCGGTGAAGGATAAATATTTGTCAGATTTGCATCAATACATGTGTGTGTTTCTGTGTGTGTTACTGTGTGTGTGTGTGTGTGAGCAGATTTCAGCAACGTGATCAGCAAGCAGGATGTTAAGATACTGGCGGAGGCGGATGACCAGGAGGTGGTGAGGGAGGTGCAGGAGTTTTATGGAGATTACATCGCCGTCAACCCGCACCTCTTCTCTCTCAACATCGTGGGCTGCAGTCAGGTCAGTCTTCGTCCAAAAATGACAGGATCTGTTGGAAGTGAAATTAACAAAATTCAACGCATTTCAGTTTACTCTTGTTTTGATCTGTGACATATTTATTTAACATAGTATAAAGTTGTGCATAGTAGCTGTAAATCTGTAACATGCACAAAACTACATTTTGTATGTTATATGTCCGTCTGTCTGTTATGTCCTAATGTTGTATATATATATATATATGTCTTGTATACTTGCCATTTACATATTTATTATAAATGTTGATGGATGAATGATGATACAAAAGCCCCACAATGATGTGCTTGGCAAAAAAAATAAAGGTTAAAAAAAAAAATTTTCTTTCCTCTACATTCGGACCTTCCTATCGTTTTCTGTAAAATGCTAGTCTGCAATAAGGTATATATTCTGTCTTGAATGGATCCAGAAAGAGTTCCTGTTTGCTTAGCTCAGAGTGTGACGTTGAGCTGGCAGATAAATTTAAAGGCACGCTTCTTCTCGTGGAAACAGTTTGGCCCACCATTTTAGATCTGGCCAGGCTTTGACATGGGATAAGACCACCCTGGCCTCTGCTAGGACACATACATGAAATTAAGACCCTGACTGCTTGCTGTAGTGAACTGGACTTTTTTTTAATGCATCAATTTCTTGAAAAGCCATCAACTGCTTTTACAGAGTCAATTCAATAAAGACCGCCACTGTGCACAGAGAGCCCCCAGGCTGCTCATTTTTGATATGTCACAATTGAAGAGATGGCCTTATGCAATGTAAAAGACTGGCCAGATGTGAGATGGAGAGCCAAACAGTTCGCACGGGAAGGAGTGTGCCTGTAAGCGCAGTACAGAAAAGTGTAGTCAAAGCTGAGTACTCTATCAATCAATCAATCAATATGAGGCTTATATCGCGCGTATTCCGTGGGTACAGTTCTAAGCGCAGGTTGTTGTTTTTTTTGTACATTTTTTTTATGCAATTTATATCACGCACATATTCAAGGCGCAGGGATTTATTTATGCCGTGTGAGATGGAATTTTTTTACACAATACATCACGCATTCACATCGGCCAGCAGATCGCAGCCATTTCGGCGCATATCCTACTTTTCACGGCCTATTATTCCAAGTCACACGGGTATTTTGGTGGACATTTTTATCTATGCCTATACAATTTTGCCAGGAAAGACCCTTTTGTCAATCGTGGGATCTTTAACGTGCACACCCCAATGTAGTGTACACGAAGGGACCTCGGTTTTTCGTCTCATCTGAAAGACTAGCACTTGAACCCACCACCTAGGTTAGGAAAGGGGGGAGAAAATTGCTAACGCCCTGACCCAGGGTCGAACTCGCAACCTCTCGCTTCCGAGCGCAAGTGCGTTACCACTCGGCCATCCAGCCCTCTATCAGGAATCCACAAAGAACATGGACAATTAGTCTTAAAGAGGAACGTTAAGTGCATGTCTTCATTGTGTATGATTTTTGTACAGCATGAATCAAGAATTAAACCGAAGAAACTTGTAAACAGCAGACATTAGGTTTGGTTCTTTTACTTTGTGATTATTATATGATTGACCGATACTGTGTCTTCTTTGCAGAGCCTTAACTGGGTGCCTGCCCACCTGTCCCGTACAGTGCAAGGCTTGACGTCTGTGCTTCTCTCCCTCAAAAAGTGTCCCATGATCCGATACCAGAACTCTTCCGAGATGGCGCGCAAGCTGGCAGAGAGTGTCAGGGTAAGTAACTTGGTGGTACATGTACTGTCACTGTGAGTGGGAGGAGAAATTGAAGGGAGGAAGGGAGGGACCATTTCATACATTAATTGTTGTCGGCCTTGGGCACCTCTGGCATGAAGCTGGCTATGAAATAAAAGTCAAGAGTAGTGGTGCAACTGAAAGCCACACTGCATCTTTACGTGTGCATGTACTCATTGCAAACTTGGCAAGGTAACTAGCAAGCTGTGAAAATGTAGCCAACCGAGTGATGGTATCACAACCCAAGTGATCCTGGAAGCTGTCTGGAATGAATTAAGTAGGCAGATGGTATCTATTGCATTTTGTCACTGAAACTTACAGCTTTCAAATTTAATAGTGATCATGCAGTTATAGATGAGCAGAATTCAGAAGACTTTTTATTTTTTATTTTTACAATGACACAGTCGTTGTCGTACATCAATTAGTTATTTTCAGAGGTGATGAGCAGAGGGTGGTTTGTATGAAATACATTTCATATTGTGTTCAAGACGTTATCCAGGCCTTTTGCATTCATGCGACTTTGATGTTCAGGAAGGAAAGGACTTTTCCATGTCATAGATACTTCTTCTTCTTCTTCGTTCGTGGGCTGAAACTCTCACGTACACTCGTGGTTTTTTTTGCACGAGTGGAATTTAACGTGTATGACCGTTTTTTACCCCTCCATTTAGGCAGCCATACGCCGTTTTCGGAGGAAGCATGCAGGGTATTTTCGTGTTTCTATAACCCACCGAACTCTGACATGGATTACAGGATCTTTTTCGTGCGCACTTGGTCTTGTGCTTGCGTGTACACACGGGGGGTGTTCGTACACCGAGGAGAGTCTGCACACAAAGTTGACTCTGAGAAATAAATCTCTCGCCGAACGTGGGGACGAACTCACGCTGACAGCGACCAACTGGATACAAATCCAGCGCGCTACCGACTGAGCTACATCCCCGCCCTGCTGTCATAGATACAGTAGTTGCTCTGTTTTAAGACCTCTAAAAGTCTGAGAAAGTTAGGTACAATGGAAGCCCCATTTAAAAAACCCATTTTTAGACTTCCTCCCTTTTAAGACTTCATTTTCAGGACATTCTGTTCATAACATCTCCTAATTAACCTCCATTTTAATACTCCCTCCATGACGGGCGCAGTGGCGTGGTGGTAAGACGTCGGCCTCCTAATCGGGAGGTCGTGAGTTCGAATCCCGGTCGCTGCCGTCTGGTGGGTTAAGAGTGGAGATTTTTCCGATCTCCCAGGTCAACTTATGTGCAGACCTGCTAGTGACTTAACCCCCTTCGTGTGTACACACAAGCACAAGACCAAATGCGCACGGAAAAGATCCTGTAATCCATGTCAGAGTTCGGTGGGTTATAGAAACACGAAAATACCCAGCATGCCTCCCCCGAAATCGGCGTATGCTGCCTGAATGGCGGGGTAAAAACGGTCATACACGTAAAAATCCACTCATGCTTAAAACATGAGTGAACGTGGGAGTCTAAGCCCATGAACGAAGAAAAAGAAGAAGAAATGCTCCCTCCCTTTTAGGACCTGATTTTTGCATATTGTTGACATCTTCAAAGGGGATTCCACTGTATGAACAGAGAGGGGGCCCAAGATGGACGTAAATTTAATTGCAGACATTATGAAGACAATGTCTTATAAAATGAGGTCTAATAGTAGAGGGAGGGAAGAGTCGTAATATGGAGGATCTTAACACTTTCTACCCCATCTATGTTAACCAAGTTTTTTTTTAGCTGAGACCAGCTGTGCTGCAGCAGCTCACTCAGAATTGTAGTAACTTTGTAGTAGCTGTGTATCAACACACTGGAATGCAGGCGTTAGATCGATGTTACAGGAAGTGACTGAAGCTAACAGTCTGAGCGGATATATCCGTACCTGGTCAGATAGAGCTATATGAGTGGGTACGAATATATCCGTACCTGGGAGACAATGAGTTAAAACAGAGGTTCTACTGTACAGCACCTAAGCATCAGGTTTTTGTTTGTATGTTACTTGAATTCATTTTCAGCAAGTAATCAACAAGGAGGCAGCGCTGTTTGAGTTCCGTAAGACAGACGTGGCCCCTGTGCTGATGATTCTGGACAGACGAGATGATGCCGTCACTCCACTACTCAACCAGGTGGGTCTGCATGTAGAGATTCCATTAACTGCTAATTTTAGGTATTTTGCCTCTTGAAATCACTAAAATACCAGAAAAAAACTTGTCAGCTAATCAGACTACTCAGTGTTGTTCTCAGACCTGTCTTCAGTCACTGACGTATTTTATTTTGATCTGAAACATTGTTTTCTGTCCGGTCATCCATACGGTAGTAAAAACATGCAGGTCTCGTGACTGACCTTTTTTTATTTATATTTATTTGTAATTTTTTTTACCTCAGTTGCATGCCCTTTCTTTTTGAAATACTTTTTAAATAAAAAAAAAATATATGAATAATACAAAATAAAATAAAACTGAGAGAAAGGGTTGTTTTTGTGGTAATAACCATTTTGTTTATTAATGACAGTTTCTATGATGATGTGCTTTATGGCAGCTATTATTTGTTGTGACAGTGGACATACCAGGCTATGGTGCACGAGCTGCTGGGCATCAACAACAATCGCATCAGTCTGGCCAACGTGCAGGGCATAACCAAAGACCTGCAGGAGGTTGTGCTGTCTGCAGAGCACGATGAATTCTATGCCAATGTAAGTCCTACCACCACCACCAATGTTTTGGAGCAAGGACGTAGCTCATTTGATAGCATGCTGGCTTTATAACCATCGCTATCAGCTTGGGTTTGATTCTGGGTTCGGTGAGAGTTTTGTTTTGTTTCTCAGTCAACTTTTTGCAGACTCTCTTCGCTGTCTGAATACTCCCATGTGCACGATGAAGATCCCAAGATCACATCAAAAGTCTCAGGGCTTAGAAAACACGAAGACACGCATGTATCATCTCCCGTCTCTCATCTTCATGATCGTATCTTCATACTTTGATGAGACAAGCCTAATGCTGGCGTGTCGAAGAAAACATTTGCAATGGGCTTCTTATACCATATCGTCAGCGTATGGTTAATACCTGTCCCAAGATAGGCTAACTGGTCTAAGAGGAGGTTAAACTTTGATAGTCGGTCACCACTGCTTATCTCATGTAAGTTCTACATGTTTTGCATGGGTAGCGCCCAAGGGAGAAAGCAACCTGACTTCCAATGGGGTAAACCTCAGAGGGCTATATGAAACTACCTTGCCTTACCTTATCTTACCTTACTCTACCTTACCTCACCTTACCTTACCTTCACCTTACCTTACTTCACCATATCATATCATACCTTACTTGTCTTGTCTTGTCTTGTCTTAGGTTTGACAGTCCTTTCTGTTAATATCTCCTTGTAAATGTAAAATGATGCGCCTGTTTAATCATGCTCACCTTGTACATGTTTTGACCTGCAATGTCTGAGTATATGTTGTGCTGTTTCTTTTAGTTGCTCTCATCTATTCTTATGATGGTGGAAAGAAATGATGTTGTTGCAGAACATGTACATGAACTTTGGAGAGATTGGTTCCAACATCAAGGAGCTTATGGAAGAGTTCCAGAAAAAATCCAAGAGTCAGGCCAAAGTGGAATCCATCCAAGACATGAAGGTAAAGCCAGAATGAAGTCTTTTGTTATGAGTACATGTATTAAAACAAGAGGCGAAGCCTTCAAGGCTCACGTAAGAAATCGACAAACAGTAACACAAACTCAATCACTCCGTCACACATATACACACACACACAGTAAGCATTGGTGACACTGTGCAAGAAAGAGAGACACTAGATCTAGATCTGTCTGTCTGCATGTAGCCTACTTACAGACACGACTGCCAAATAGTCTCGGCCCGCTCAAAATAACAATGACCGAGACATTCCTTCGCGTGACGTCTAACCCTCTTACGCCATAATGTGACGTCTTCAAATGACGAAATGTTAAAGTTTCTACCACAGACATACACACGCACGCACGCACATACGCACATACGCACATACGCACGCACGCACAGACAGACAAAGTTACGATCGCATAGGCTACACTTCGTGAGCCAAAAAACCAGCCTTTCATTTCTGTTTTGAATTTCCGTCAGTGGGCATTTTAGTTTTAAAGAAATTTCAGCTTTTAGTATTCAAGCGATAGAATTTTGTAATGCCCCAATAAATGAATAGTTTTGCATCAATTTTCTTTTATGAATCTGAACCTGAAGCTCAATCAGTCATTTTTGAAGCCTAAATTAGCTACACAGTGGAACCCTCCTCCCCCCCTCCCCTCCTTTTTAAAGATTTAAGATGTCCTCCTTATTAAGATCTTGATTTGTCAGATTATCTATTCATTACCTCTGTAAATTTACCTCCATTTTGTAAGAATCCCTCCATTTTAAGGCCTGATTTTTTCAGATTTGTGGAGGTCTTAAAAGGGATGGTTCAACTGTATACACAATGGGGTATGTGCGCAGACTACTCTCTTTTTAAATATGCAGGCCGCTATAACTTCCAGGCATAATTTTTTGTGTTGCCATGCAGTAATTTTGCTTGATGCTAGCAAGCGTTTCATTTTGTTTTGACAGTCATTTGTGGAGAACTACCCCCAGTTCAAGAAGATGTCGGGGGCTGTGGCGAAGCATGTGACGGTGGTAGGGGAGCTCTCACGATTAGTGGGTGCACACACCTTGCTGGAAGTATCGGAGACGGAGCAGGAGATTGCCTGCTCGGGAGACCACTCTGCTTTACTCCAGGTTAGTCATGACAGGGGCATTGTTTGGCATCAACCGTCTGCAAAGCGCTGTTGTTGTGACAAAAACTTTGCTATCATTTTGGCAGATCTGCAGCACTTTTGTCATAGTGGGGGATAGGTTATTCCGGAAATTGCCATTTTGGCAAATTTGCTGAGGAAAATGAATCCTAGCAGCATCCCTGCATGATGATTTGTAAATTCTTTTGCTACTTCTGATCTGAAGTGATGTGTAATTTGGAAGTTTTGATATTTTGCCGGATGATTGTTTGACGATACAGAGAATCATTAAGATACATGGACAGAAAGTTGACATCAATGTGAGGTTCAGGTGCTTGGACTCAACTGTTATCTACAGAAAGAGAATAAGAATAAGAATAAGAATACTTTATTATCTCATAGAGAAATTCAGGCGTGGTACATAACAATAATACAAACAGGACATTGTTTTTACATAGGACATATAGCACTATATAACAGGGCAGGTTATAAACACACCTCCCACATACCTTTCTGGCCATTCCTTGCATTGTGCTTACGCATTCAGTCATGAACACATCCATGTCTCACTTACACATCGCACACATGGACATTCTTATACGCTCAGCTTACCCATTCACACATGGACATTCGACCACGCTCCACTTACACATTCTTATACGCTCCACTTACACATTCACACATGGGCATTCTTATATGCTCCACTTACACATTCCCACATGGACATTCGACTACGCCCACTTACACATTCCCACATGGACATCTTTAAAACACTGCGCTTACATATTCTCGCACACCTACGCGTATAACGGACTATGGCTAAACATCATTGCAAAAAATCATAGCATACAATATATCACAGAAAAAAATGCGGACGTACATAAAACCAATACATACATGTACATTACTACTGATTGCACTGGCAGAAGAGGGGCTGAGTCGGGTATGTGGATGTGTTTACATGTTGCCAAGGGTGATGGATTTGGGGATGAAGCTGTTTTGCAGCCTGAGTGTCCTAGCTTTGTGCGTGCGAAGTCTACGGCCAGAGGGAAGGAGTTCATAGAGGTGGGCAAGGACATGGGACCTATCTGAAGCTATCCGCCTACTCTTTCTCACCACACGCTTTTCATACAGGGACTCCACACTTGCTTGCTGCCTGCCAATCACCTTGCTACTGACATTCACCATTCGCACTAAGACATTCCTGTTCTTCACACTCAGACCTCCATACCAGGACACAAAACCAAAAGTGATGACAGACTCGATGAAAGAGCGGTAGAAAGTTTGAAGGATAGAAGGGTTCACATTCAACTTCCTAAGTTTCTGAAGGCAGTAGATGCGTGACTGACATTTTTTGTGTATGAGGGTGGTGTTTGCATTGAAGGACAGCTTATCATCGATAACTGTGCCAAGATACTTATATTCAGTCACACGCTCAACAGTCACACCATCAATCATCAGGTCAGGGACAGGGGCAGGGTTTCTTCTAAAGTCTATCAGAAGTTCTTTGGTCTTTGTCACATTTAGGTCTAAAAAGTTGTCTTTACACCAGGCGTTGAAACGTTCTACTTCTGCAAAGTAAGTTGCGTCACTATTGGAGAGATCTTCTAGCGCTGTATCATCTGAATATTTGATAAGAAGGGTGTAGTCAGTGCCACTGCAGTCGTTAGTGTAGAGTGTGAACAACACAGGGGAGATAACTGTACCCTGTGGAGAGCCTATGGAGGTGGACCTAAGGGAAGAGAGAGCTGTCTGAAAGCGGACTGACTGGGTTCTGTTAACGAGAAAGTTGATAATCCACAGGATAAGCCTTGGAGTCACGCTGTAGCGGAGAAGTTTCTGGGCCATGAGGCAGGGTTGGATAGTGTTGAAGGCAGAAGAGAAGTCTATGAAAAGAATGCGTACAAAAGAGCCAGGTTTTTCTAAGTGTGTATGCGTTGTGTAAGAGTGTGAGTGTGGCGTCATCTGTGCATCTGTTCTGCTTGTATGCAAACTGGAAGGGATCCTGATGGGGCTTGACCTGATGGAGCAGTCTAAAGAGGACAATGCGCTCAAAGCACTTCATAACAATAGAGACTTGTTAGAATTTACAGTGTAGAGACATAGACAGACAAAGAGTTCAGACATCATTGTGAAAGTCTTAATTGCTTTACTTGACTGTAATTTACGAGAGTGAATGTTTGCTTTGACAGAAAATTCGCGCTTTGGTGGCCAACGAAAAAGTGCGGCAGGTGGACATGCTGCGTCTGGTGATGCTGTACGCACTGCGCTACGAGAGCCACAGCAACAACGACCTGTCTGGACTGAAGGAGGCTCTCAGACGTCGCGGCGTGGCCGAGGAATTCAGAGGGGTTAGTACAATCATAGGAATAGCTTCAAGACTGTAGCTTGACTTTGTTACAGCTCTTCCCTCCCCCCTCGAAGTCTCACAGTACTCAAGACTTGCAAACAAGTCTGTAAGAAAATCTGATTAAGTTGAAAACTCATTGTGTGCCCATGTGAAAGTGATGATGATGATGATGGTGATGGAGTCTCCCGTTGGTACGACGGACGAGTGGCAAACAGTTCAGCCTTTAAAATGCGTCCGCATATGCGAGTGGAGACCAACTCTAGAAGCACAGGGTCTCCCACATATGATGCAAAATCTTCACATTGAAGTTTTATTTAAAAAAAAAATATTCTCAGACAGGGTACACTATTCTGTTTTTGTACTACAGTGGAATCCACTGCTGAAGACCTAAAATATATGTGAGATAATCCACAGGAGAACCCATCACTTTTATGGCATTGTAGCTTTACATTTTGTTTCCAAAACTTGGTTCACTAATTCTTTTTGTAAGAAGTGCATTTATCTGTTTTTGTTGACAGATGGTTGAATCCATTCTGGACTATGGTGGTCGCAGGGGGCGGGGCAGTGATTTGTTTGGTAACCAGGACCCCGTTGCTATCACCAAGCGCCTGCTCAAAGGACTCAAGGTGTGTGTTAATGCATGCGTGCTTGTTGGCTGTCTGCAGTCCCTGTGTGGACAGCATAGTATGAGAGTGAGCCTCGTGTGTGTGTGTGTTGTGTGTTGTGTGTGTGTGTATTATGTGTGTGTGTGTTATGTATGTGTGTGTCGTGTGTGTGTGTGGTGTTGTGTGTGTGTGTGTGTGTGTTTCTGTGTGTGTGTGTAGCATTATTCAGTGTGTGTGTGTGTAATGTGTGTGTGTGTGTGTGTGTCGCATTATTCAGTGTGTGTGTGTGTGTGTGTGTTTGATTGATTCTTACAGTAATATTAGCTACACAGTGGTACAATGTAGTGAGTAACATACAAGGAAGTGCTGAGTATCGATAGGTCTGTTGACGATTAGGGAATAAGTGTTGTATCCATTGGTGGTGGTACAGTTTTGAAAATTGGGTGTGTGTGTTATTGCATAAGACAGTTTGTGTATATCAGAGTAATTAATTACTGACCATATTTTTGTGGTAGAGTTGGGGACAGTACCCAGTTTTCACATTTACATTTGAGTTTAAGTTAAAGAAATAGTCAGCTCAGTTGTAACACAACTAAGACAAGATTTGTTTTGCCAAACTGAGCTGATGTGGAAAGTAAAGCAAGTTAACGTTAACACGCTGTGCTGTGCAGGGAGTGGAGAATGTGTACACCCAGCACAAACCGCTTCTGATCACCACCCTGGACCAGCTCATCAAAGGCAAGCTTAAGGAAGCGGCCTACCCTTACCTGGGGACCTCACAGCTCAAAGACAGGTAAAACACTCTCCTCTAGTTTCTTTTACTGTTTTGCCTTATTGTTCAAATTACAGTTAATAAAATGATTAAATACTACCAGACGGATCTTTATGAAACTTTGCATCAAAGTTCTCCCAGATGATATTTCCGCAAGATGTTTTCTTTTTTTTCGATGAATGTTTTTGATGACGTCATATCAGGCTTTTTGCAAAACTTAAGGCCGCACTGTGGTGACATCCTTTTTCATTCAAATTTTTGGTCATGCAATCTTCGATGAAGCCTGGACAATGGGATTGCATTTTAGAATTGAAGCTTAAAACTTAATGAATGAGTTTGGTCATTCAAAATCTGAAAATTCTAATTAAAAGTCTGATTTTTTTTCTCATATTTGACTTTCGTCGTGACGTTCAAAAGAACATGACTTCATTTGCAGACCTCAGGACGTGATTGTGTTCATGATCGGAGGATGCACGTACGAAGAAGCGCTGGCTGTGCATCTGCTGAATCGTTCAACACCAGGGGTCAGGATTGTCCTGGGCGGGACCACCGTGCACAACTCAAAGACGTGAGTACAGTAAAACCTGAATTGTTTTTATTGTGTTTCCTTTTCAAATTTGTCTGTTCATAATCTCTGTGTTTTAAGACTACTTCAAAAGACCTGATGTTCTTTAATTTTGGGAGGTTTAAAAGGGAGGTTCTGCTGTACTTTATAGTGATAGCTTAAGCGACACATGGTGACTGGAAGATAGTTCAATTGGTAGCGGCGATGGCTTTGAAATCAGTTTGTCACTGTCGGCGAGGGTTTTAATCCTGGGTTTTGGCAAGGGATTTATTTCCCAGAATCAATCTTGTGCAGACTCTCCTTGGTATTTGAACACCCGCACGGTAAAGATCCCAAGTTCACAGTGAAAGTTCCGGAACATGCATGCAGGGGAAAAAAATTGGTAGCGCTGTATGGCAGTTTGCTTTTTTTCCCAAGGAGAAAGCAACCCAAATGTCCATGAGGTTAACCCCACAGGACTTTTATGATACCTTACCTTACCTTTTTCTGACTGCAACAAGGTCATGTCTTTCCATTGCAGTTCCATTTATTTGCGAAGTTGTTTGGATATCTAAACCTACTGCAGTGCTGGGAGGGGGTAAACTGCGCAGATATGGAAGCAAACTGAAGCAAGCATTATAAAAACATTCCCAGCAAATTTGAACCCTGAAGCAAAAAACATAACAAAATGTGTGAAAGAAACTTTATATTGGGTAGTGAAGGACCGGACCACCCGTGCCCTGTCAGTTGAAGAACCTTTGATATGTATTCATTACATAATTTATTTGGACCAGAGACAAGGGTTTGCCTTTTCCTCTCCTTTTATGATTTGTGAGTGACCAACAAGTTGTTTGCTGAGGTCATTTTAAAGTGGCTTTTCAAGATCTAAGTGCATGTAATAAAGGGAAGTGAGCACAGATGATGGTCAGATCTAGAGATAAAGATGGAACAGCAGTGGGCGGGGATGTAGCTCAGTCGGTAGCGCGCTGGATTTGTATCCAGTTGGCCGCTGTCAGCGTGAGTTCGTCCCCACGTTCGGCGAGAGATTTATTTCTCAGAGTCAACTTTGTGTGCAGACTCTCCTCGGTGTCCGAACACCTGCGTGTGTACACGCAAGCACAAGACCAAGTGCGCACGAAAAAGATCCTGTAATCCATGTCAGAGTTCGGTGGGTTATAGAAACACGAAAATACCCAGCATGCTTCCTCCGAAAACGGCGTATGGCTGCCTAAATGGCGGGGTAAAAAACGGTCATACACGTAAAATTCCACTTGTGCAAAAAACACGAGTGTACGTGGGAGTTTCAGCCCACGAACGCAGAAGAAGAAGAAGAAGAAGGAACAGCAGTAAGCGAGATCGAGTTATGTGGTACCAGTATCCCGACACCTGAGAGAATTTGAAGCATTGAATAAACAAACAACTGTTATCCTTTATTTTATAAAATTTTCAACAAATTTTGTTGTTTTTTTTCTCAAGATTTAAAATCCCTTAAAAAAAAATTAAAAAAAGTGGTAACAAAAGCATTGCATTCTCTGTTCTTTATCTGAATTTTATTGCTGAATTTTTTTTTTTATAGGTGATGATTGTTTGGTTTTTCTGCAAAAAAAAATGTCTTCCATTATTTATAGCTTAAAATTATATTTTACTTGTCTCGTCAGGTTCTTGCAAGAAGTGTCCATGGCTACAAGAGGAATGGGTGAGAGGCGATGAGTAAACACAATTAACTTTCTGCTTCCTTGGGCAGAGTATTGAAGACATCTAGTCTGATTATGTGCATCGTGTTCAGTTGTTTTAAAAGGTGTAGGGGAGCGAGAGAGAGGGGGGAGAGAGAAAGAGGGGGAGAGAGAGAGAGAGGGGGGGGGGGGGGAGAGAGAAAGAGGGGGGGGGGAGAGCACCTAGAAAGAGAGCACAGAGAGAGAGTGAGAGAGAGAGAGAGACCCCAAGAGAGAGAGAGAGAGAGCACAGAGAGAGAGCAACGAGAGAGAGGGAGAGAATCCAGAGAGAGGGAGAGAATCCAGAGAGAGAGAGAATCCAGAGAGAGAGAGAGAGAGAGAGAGAGAGAGAGCGAGCTACAACACAAAGGAACAAGAGAAATTGAGAGAGAGAGTATAGAAAACTACAACAACTGCAGTCAGTGTGTGTGTTTGTGTGTGTGTGTGCGTGCATGCGTGCGGTGTGCGTGCGTGCAAGTGTGTGTACTCAAGATGGACATTGTATTCGCGCGATGGTATAAGTCGCTGCAGTAGTACAAAAGATAGATGTGATTAAAATCAAAAGGCACAAAAGGCACATTTGTCTGAAATGTTACTGATTTTGTGAAGAATGATGCTATTTGTACATGAAGTGAATTGTTTGCTTTTGGTGGTATCCTCTTAACCTTTGCCGTGCTTCCTGGGTTCACCTGTACCCAGAGACACACTAAAATCATTGTAACTCTGGAACCATTAAAGGTATCGTTTTGAAATTTTAAGTATCTCTCACACACCTAATTTGCTCTCTGTCTGCAAATTTTTAGTGTGTACATGACAAAACATCAGAATTAATTGATTATGATAATTTACATAAACACTACCGATGGCGCGGGTTCACACATACCCATACTTTTAAAGAGTAGTAGTGATTGTAACTATCCCTCTGCCGACGGCGCGGGTTCTGCTACACCCATAATTACCAAAGCGGCGGAACAGTGTCTGTCTCTCTGTTTGTCTGTCCGTATCTCTCTGTCTGTCTCTGTCTCTCTCTGTCTGTCTCTCTCTCTGTCTGTCTCTCTCTCTGTCTGTCTCTCTCTCTGTCTGTCTCTCTCTCTGTCTCTCTTTCTCTGTCTCTCTCTCTTAGTCTCTCTCTCTGTCTCTTAGTCTCTCTCTCTGTCTCTCTTTCTTAGTCTCTCTCTCTCTCTCTTTCTTAGTCTCTCTCTCTCTCTCTTAGTCTCTCTCTCTCTCTCTTAGTCTCTCTCTCTCTTTCTTAGTCTCTCGCTCTCTCTCTTTCTTAGTCTCTCTCTCTCTTTCTTAGTCTCTCTCTCTCTTTCTTAGTCTCTCTCTCTCTCTCTTTCTTAGTCTCTCTCTCTTTTTTAGTCTCTCTCTTTGTCTCTCTCTCTTTCTTAGTCTCTCTTTCTCTCTCTTTCTTAGTCTCTCTCTCTCTCTCTTTCTTAGTCTCTCTCTCTTTCTTAGTCTCTCTCTCTCTTTCTTAGTCTCTCTCTCTCTTTCTTAGTCTCTCTCTCTCTCTCTAGCTCTTTCTTAGTCTCTCTCTCTCTCTTTCTTAGTCTCTCTCTTTCTTAGTCTCTCTCTCTCTCTTTCTTAGTCTCTCTCTCTCTCTTTCTTAGTCTCTCTCTCTCTCTCTTTCTTAGTCTCTCTCTCTCTTTCTTAGTCTCTCTCTCTTTCTTAGTCTCTCTCTCTCTTTCTTAGTCTCTCTCTCTCTCTTTCTTAGTTTCTCTCTCTTTCTTAGTCTCTCTCTGTCTTAGTCTCTCTCTCTCTCTTAGTCTCTCTCTTTCTTAGTCTCTCTTTCTCTCTCTTAGTCTCTCTCTCTCTCTTTCTTAGTCTCTCTCTCTCTCTCTTTCTTAGTCTCTCTCTCTTTCTTAGTCTCTCTCTCTTTCTTTGTCTCTCTCTCTCTCTCTTTCTTAGTCTCTCTCTCTTTCTTAGTCTCCCTCTCTCTCTTTCTTAGTCTCTCTCTCTCTTTCTTAGTTTCTCTCTCTCTTTCTTAGTCTCTCTCTCTCTTTCTTAGTCTCTCTCTTTCTTAGTCTCTCTCTCTCTCTCTCTTTCTTAGTCTCTCTCTCTTTTTTTATTTGTCTCTCTCTCTCTCTTTATTTGTCTCTCTCTCTCTATCTTTCTTAGTCTCTCTCTCTTTCTTAGTATCTCTCTCTCTCTCTCTCTTTCTTAGTCTCTCTCTCTCTCTTTCTTAGTCTCTCTCTTTCTTAGTCTCTCTCTCTCTTTCTTAGTCTCTCTCTCTTTCTTAGTCTCTCTCTCTTTCTTAGTCTCTCTCTCTTTCTTAGTCTCTCTCTCTCTCTCTTTCTTAGTCTCTCTCTCTCTCTCTCTTTCTTAGTCTCCCTCTCTCTCTTTCTTAGTCTCTCTCTCTCTCTTTCTTAGTTTCTCACTCTCTTTCTTAGACTCTTTCTCTCTCTTTCTTAGTCTCTCTCCCTCTCTCTCTTTCTTAGTCTCTCTCTCTCTTTCTTAGTCTCTCTCTTTCTTAGTCTCTCTCTCTCTCTTTCTTTCTTAGTCTCTCAGTCTCTCCCTCCCCCTCTCCCTCCCCCTCTCCCTCCCCCTTTCCCTCCCCTGCAAGAGGTCGGTGAAGGGAGAAACTCGATGCAACCACTGAAGTAGCGCTGTGGGTTTCCCTGAACCCACCCCGTCGTTAGAGAAATAAACGGTAAAAACCCTCTTTCAAATGTATGGGTTCAGACAAACCCGCATCGTCGTTAGAGGAATAAACGGTAAAAACCCTCTTTCAAATGTATGGGTTCAGACAAACCCGCATCGTCGGGAGTGTGTAGTCAAAAGCGGCATCCGGCAAAGGTTAAAATGAACTGAAGTACACGCAGGATTTGCTCTAAAAAGACTAGAGGGTAAAATAGTGCTTGTGGTTGCTTTTTTGCTTTGTTTTTTGTTTTTAGTAATATGGTTAATGATCCTTGAGACCATCCTCCGTTCTCATTGTGGGCCCTTTTTTTTTTAAAGCAGCTAAATAGGGTTCAGCTTTAAAATATCAACTGCAGTTTGCAAAAACCAGAGCCAACAGAATCTGTGATATGGTACATACTAAAATATAAACAGAACTGCAGTTTTATGCTGTCTTGTTAGATCATTATTTCTATAAAACGAAACATTCATACAGCTAGTCGTTCAGTTGTATGTACATGTACTCAAGAATTTATTACAATGGAAGACAGCCAGCTCAATGTGTTGAAAGAAGAAGAAGAACAATCCTTTTTGACTTATACTGACTAATCTGAAGAGACCATTGTATTCAAATTACTGAAGGTTATAAACGGCCAAGTTTTCTAGTTTATGCTACGGTGCATGTGTACATATGAATTTTTGGAAGGAGGCGTTTGATCATGAAGAAACATTTACACCAACTTATTTTATCTGAGAAATGTAATTGTATGGAAACTACTCAAGATTTAAAACACCCGAAGATTTGTATGTATGTTTATGTATATGTTACAGTTAATCTGTGAAACCAGGGAATACGTGTATTAACTAGGTAATACATGAATTAACTGACGGAAAAAAACAGTTAATTCATGTATTACCTAAAATAGTTTAGTTAATACACGTATTCCCTGGTTTCACAGATGAACTGTAACATATACATGTACAAATGTAAAATGATCTCCCATTTTCTTCAATAATCAATTAGTCTGCTTATTTCCCTTGTGTCAGTAATTGTGTCAGTAACTGCTCATACGCTCCTGTGAGCATACATTCCAGTTGATGTGTGTGTTGCCATACACTAAGTATTTAAAACTCTGTAATCCATCCCGTACCCTTCCCCTCCCCTTCGAAGATGAAGAGAGAAAGAGAAATAAGTGTTGGGCGAATGATGCTGTTTTTAATGCTTAGCATACATTCAAGTGCAATGAAAATGTTATATTGTATTTTATGTATTGTCATGAATGTACAATTTCAATTGTCACATGTATTGTGTTGGATTATATTCTCACTGTGTAATCACTGTGACTATTTTTGTCAGCTATGCATGCTGGAGGTTGACTTTATCCTAAAAATCACCTCTGTTAACAGTTTTGCTAATAATATTTAAACCCGACCACACACAGCAAGTGCTCGCAATAGATATCTAATTGGAAATGCAAGGAGGAAGTGTTGATTTAATCAGAAGGCACAACAGAAAAGAGAAGGTGGGGGATGTAATGAAGTCAGAAAAATGGAAAAAGAAATGTGTAGAAAACTCAATTTTTTTCCAATCATTTAAAAGCAAATTTTAAAACTTATGCAGTTTTCTCATGGTGCCACCTGAAAAATACAAGCAGCGGAAACAGATTTAAACAACAAGTTAACAAGATTGTTTCTTAGGTGAATTTCTATTTGACGATGGTTATTTTATACAAAATTTCGTTATTTTATAAATGTAGAATTATGACTTTTTTCATTGGAATTATCATATGAAAAATAAATCGGCAGGTTTGCAAAAACAAACATTTTATATTTCAGTTACACTCTGTGCAGACCTATAGTACCTGTTTACTGAAATGCTTTTGAATGCAAAGCATATGGCTGTGGACCCATTGATTTGTATGTGATAAGACTGACAAACGTTATGTCAGTGATTGTTTTACTTTGCTGCAGTATCATTTTCATTATTAAAGATTTCATGTATTTATGCTGAAAAATATGTGTGTGGGTGTGTGTGGGGGTGTGTGTGTTGTTCTACCTCCTGCGACCGTCTTCCAGAAAACACACAAAACAAAACAAAAACATAACTAACAAGAAATTCCTTCGAGGTAGGAAAAACACCCCCGTTGGTCAAAGGGAAATAACCATTCTCACTGCACCCATTCTCACTGCCACCAACTGAGAAGGTTATTTCCCTTTGACCATTATAATGTTTCTCTATAAGTCCTTGTAGAATCTTAATCCACCAATAACTCCCTAACCGTGTGTTTGACTGGTCCCAATTTTTGTAAGGACCGTCTCAGGAATGTATAGAACCTGTTCACCAAGTTTGGTGACGATCGGTCCGTTCATTCTTGAGATCTATATGCGAACACAAACACACAAACACACAAACAAACACACAAACAAACACATCGACCGAAACCTATACACACCCCTATACCGGGGGTGTAAAAACCACAACAACAACCACATATCTTCATAGACAGCCAGACATAGACGAATGCATGCACACATGCAAATACACACACTCTCTATCACGGTGGTAACTATCTTGTAGCATCATCTAAACTTACAGAAAATCAAAACTTTGAGAAGCGACTTTATATTATCCACATGTCCTTCAATGTAGCAGTATTTTGATAGGGTACCTGCCAACATCTACTGTAACACGCGCACACACACACTTAATCACAATCACACACACACACACACACACACACACACACACACACACACATATATACACAAACACACGCACACACATGGTGGGGGGGGGGGGGGAGGGGGGTACATTTCCGGAGGTTACTTGTCCAATGGGAGTTGTGAGGGGCTTTAGTGCGCGTAGCGGGGCTGGGAGCGATGTGTAGAGGGCACATAGCTACTGGGTTTTCTTTTGGTTTACTTCACAGTATTGGCACATTTCCTCGGGGTATTACCAAAACCTGTCCTAACCACAACAACAACAACATACATCAACAACAACAACAACAACAACAACACAATGGGCTGGATTTGGGTTTGAGAGAAGAAACAAGCAACAACAAGTTTGAGAAAAGAAAATGGGGAAAAAAACACCAAGACTACGATAAACCCAAATAACCGTGCTAAGGTCACACGGTATTCGAAAGGTTCACCCTTGACACTCACTGAAAGTAGGCTACAATCATGCAGTACGTGCCGATCACTTAATTGCTGCACGATTCCAGATTCTATGACCAACTATTGACGGGACTTAGAAATGACATACTCTACCAGTAAACAACAACACCGGGCGGAACCGTTGCAGCAGGCTGTGATTGTCACGGTATACATGTATATAATTATAAGCATGTACGTGTGTCATCCGTCCCAGGTAGATGACGCAAGCAGACATGGGCATCGCTCGATCTAGCTCGCTCCAGAGGACGACTGCTACAATTGATTGCATTGATCTGTTTGGCTGGTGAACATTTCGTACGCATCACAGCCAGGTCAGGGTCACTGTTACGCTGTGCAGCTCAATTTCACGGCAGTTTCGGGATCCATATTTGTTATAAGGCCTCTGTTTGTCGGTTCGTGCGTCCGTTTTTCTGTCTGACTGTCACACTTTTGATCGTATTTAGATACCGGCGTTTCAGTGTTTTTGGCCGGTTCCGGCGCCCGACATGTAAAACCGATCTTGGCAAATCCGTGGGTCTGAGAGAGAGAGAGAGAGAGACAGGCATGGGAATTGTCCGCCCAATTTTTTTTTTGTTCCGCCAAAAAAGCAAAAGTGTCCGCCGAAAAAATAAAGGGGGGAGGCACACAAAAAAAGCACCGGTTACTTTGGCCTTTGCGCAAAAGCCCGCGAAAACTTTCCGTACTTTGTTCACGCACTGCTACCGCCCGCCTCAGTTATTGAACTATTATGTTTGAAAGTAAACCAGATTGCACAGATTGTGTTACAAGTTACATTTTCCTGTTTGTCTCAACAGATAAATTTTTTTACAAATTTAAACCATATATAATACATGTAAGTTCGTCCTGATATGGCTCTGCGTAGTCGGCTGGACGTTAAGCAACAAATAAACAAACAAACAAACAAACAAGCAAAATTTGGTACATTTTGGTACTAAAAACTCTGATTCTAAAAACAGAATTCAATCACATATTCTTACCTCAACTCACATAAATGGCATTAACTTCAGTTCATTGCTAAGATATTGAAGTAGTACTCGACCCTGGTAAGGGGGGAAGTAACTCCCTAAGAAAAACAATCCGTAGTCAAGGACGGGAGTCACCTCCCCTACCGGTAACCCGCACATGCGCGGTCCTGCTACCGGCCGTCATTCCACCCACTTCAACACTACTGCACAGACGTGTTGTTGTACTCCGGCATATTTTTGCCTTGGCCTTTCGTGGAAGGCCATTTGACCCTGGTCTTTGCGTTGCTATCTTTAGGTAAGATCGTTTCACTATCTCTTCGCTGCGTTCGTTCGAGTTTTTTCGTTCGTTTGAGTATTTTCGCTGTTGTAATTCATCTCCACGTGCGCGTGTTCGATATTGCAAATGGCGGACAAAAACTCAAAAAGCAAGGGCAAACTTGTTTCCCTACTCTCTTCACCGGGAAAAGAGAAGGATAAAGACAAGTCTAAGTCTAAATCAAAGACGCGTGCCTCTGTGGCTTCTTCACAGCCTACTTCTTTAATTCTGGTTACGGACCCGGTGACTAAGAAGACAGAACGGGTGTCGCTCGACTCTACGTCACCGTCACCGGTTTTCCCTACGCGGGAACGTTCTTCTCCTCCTCTCTCGCGCTCGCAGACGCCACGGTCTAGCGAGTCCGTGTCGCGGGAAGAAATTCTGGCTATGTTTGCCACTCTGAAACATGACCTAGTTGCCTTACATTCGGCTGAAAGGCCTGTCGCTCCCCTCCCGCCTGGCGTGGGGGGGGTGGCTTCTCTTTCTCGGCTGCGGCCGTCCGCGACGATCACGTCGGCTGATCTCGGGCCGGATTTTTCTGGTTTGGTTGCGGATTCCCCTGCCTTTTCAGGGGGGTTCGCGGCCTTAGCGCCGCCCGGTTCCAGCGCTTCGGCGTTGGGCGGCGTTTGTGGGAGTCCCCATCTTTTTGGGGGCTCACACTTGCCTGCGGGCCCGGGTTACGCTCTTGCGTCGCCGGGTTCGCAGACGGCTCCTCCCCGGCAGTACACCGTCCATCACGTGGCGGGTGCGCTAGGGAGCGGCGTAGCGCGCCAGCCTGCCCCCCTGGGATCAGTTTCGGCTGTCCCGGCCTCTGGGGGGCAGGCAGCAGCGTCTTGTTTGCCCAGTTCTGGCCTACAAGATTCTGTCGGCGGTCATCGACCTGTAGCTCTTGGTTCGGCTGCCGCCGTTCCTGGTTGGAGTTCGCAGGGGGTAGGCTCCTCTGGTTGCCCCTCGGGGCTTCCGGTCGGGCCTGCCCGCGGATTGTCGTCCTCGACTTCCGGTTGTGCTGTGGCAGGCACTTCCGGTGGAGGACAGCGGGCTAGTGGTTCCGGTGGCAGTGTCCCTGCTATCCCGTCCCTGGTTACGCATCGACTTCCGGCCCCGACTTCCGGTTCCGCCGCGGCGGTTCCGGTTGTCGGCGGTGCTGTTGGTGGACAGTTTGCGGCGCTTCCGTCTATTGTTCAACCGACTCTAGCCACTTCCGCTTCCGTGGACGGGTGGGTTTCCGGTTTACCGGACCCTCCTTCTGATGGAGATCAGGAAGGTTTTGGAGAGGAACAGGAAGGGGATGAGGATCGTTCCGAATCCGTTACCCCCTTACGGATTCCCAATAAGCTGGGCCCTACTCTGGAGTTGGCTGCGGAGATAACCTCACGGTACTTCCCTGAGGGTGTCTCCGCCGACTCTACTGTTGTCGCACCCCCTCCTTCTGCTTTGGCAGACTTTGCGGGCGCGGGGGACACGAGGGCGAAGTTCCGTTTCACGGAATCTCCTTCCGTCCCGTTTGTGATGGCTCAGGTGTTGGCGGACGCTAACACACCCTACCCTCTTTTGGCTGCTCATGGGGAAGCCCCCCCTTCTGCCCAGCCTTGGTTAACCTCGGCTCAGGCAGGCGGCGGCCTCCCAGCCAACTCAAGAAGATCGCGGCTGCCTAGCAGGCCACATTCTCTTCTCTCCTCTTTTTCGCTGCCCACAGCTCCACTTCCGGTGACTCCGGAACTGGCTCGCTTGCGGCAGGATGGTTATAGCCGAGATAGGACTTCCGTTTGTACGGAACAGAGTCTACTCGGGCTGGAGGAAAGCGGGCGTTCTTCCCTTGAACTGACCTCTTTAGCGGAAACGCTCATCCGGTCTCTCACGAGAGCCATCGCTTCGTCCATCGAGCCTTTTAGGTTTCGTGACGATGCTATTGAGGCTGATGCTGCCATGCTCCTGGCGGCGCTTGCGAAGGTCACTGACAGTCAGATGACGCTTGCTGCTCGGCTCTACTCTCAGGTGGTGTTCTGGAGGCGCGAGGCTTTTCTTAACGGCTCTCGCCTAACGGATAAGGCCACCATAGACTCTTTGAGAGTCTCTCCCTTTTCAGAGGGTGCGTTGCTGGGGTCACGCTCTTTGGATGCCCTTCGGCAGCAAACTGAGGAAACTCGTGACCAACATGTGGTGCAACTGACGGAACTCGCTCTTAAGCAGCACAGCAACAAACCACGGAGTTCTGCGTCAGCGCCAGACAGCTCTTCTGGGCAGCAGTCGTCTCGCGCAGGTAGGGGTGGGTCACGGTCCCGTCCTTACCAGCGTAAACCTTCCTTCGGGAAGCGGGGGTCTGGGCGCAAGCCCAACCCCCAATGAGCCACCCCCGATCCAGTCACCCCCCCCCAGCCTCTACCCTTTTGGTAGCAGGCGGCCTCTTCCGGGTCCTGCCAGCTTGGCTGTCTCGGACAAGCAGCCTATGGAGCATGGGGGTGATTCGATCGGGGTTCCGCCTTCCTTGGCAGGAAGGCAAAGCCCCTTCATCCAGGGCGCCGGCCAACTTCCGGTTTCCGGTCAGCCCAGACGCTCAGGAGACTTTACAGGCGAAATCCTTCTCTTTCTGCGGAAGCAGGCTATAGAGGAGTTTCTCGGCCACCCCTTCTTGGGACTTTACGGCAGAATTTTGGTTGTCCCCGGGGTGTTGCACCAAGGCATGGTGTTCGATTCACGGGAGTGGGCAGTCCGTCCCACTCAACGTCGTTTATACAAACTGCAGGCGCGCCCTTTTCAGGCGGCGCTCAGTTCAGTCTGGAATCCGACGTCACACGGCTGGGACGTCTCAGTTCCGTTTCGAGGTCTGGTTGCAGCAGACCACGCCTCAGTGGATGAACACTCCTTGGCTTCTGTTTCATCACTATCTCTCCGCTTTCCAGGGCACCCATTTGTTGTTTCTTTACGACAACACGGCGGTCTCTGCTTATTCCAACAAACAGGGCGGGTCCCGATCTCGGCTGTGGTCCAGCCGAGCATGCGAGACTCTTTCTTAGATCCTGATCGCGGCTCGCTATCTGCCTGGCTGCCTGAACGTCCTTGCCGACGTCATCAGCCGTTCCTTCCAGATCCTCCACACGGAGTGGACCATCACCCATCAGGCGCTCCTCCTTCTTTGGGCGCAGGTAGAGCGTCCGATGGTCGTCCTTTTCGCCACGAGATTTTCACGTCGCCTCCCGATCGTTGTGTCTGTTTCCGGGCCCGGAAGCTTGGCAGATCGACGCGATGACGATCAGCTGGGCAGGGCTAGAGGCTTACGCCTTCCCTCCCACTCCACTCATCGGAAGGGTTCAGCCTAAAGCCGACTTGGAGCGGCTTCATCTCCTTCTCGTGGCACCGCGCTGGCCCAGTCAGCATTAGTTCCCGGACCCCATGCGGCTCACCAGCGGCCCGCCAATCCCGCTCGGCCGCCGGCGAGGGGAGCTTTTCCAGCCCAGAACGGGGACTCTGTACATCGCCCCGAGGGCCTGGATCCTCACGCCTGGAGAGGGTTCGGAGATCACTGGGGTGCTCAGGCGCCTCCGTTTTCGCTTTTGGACTTAGGCCAGAAGGCTCACAGGCCACCTCCTCTGTCTACTAGTCACACTGGCTGGCTTGGACTCGATGGTTTGCGGCTAACAATGTTGTCCCGGTCGCCCTGCGATCAATGCAGGTCGCAAACCATCTGGCATGGCTCTCCGCTCGGGGACGCGCCGCGTCCGCTTTGCGCGCTCGCCGCTCAGCCATCTCTGTTACTTTTAAGCAACTTGGACGCTCCATCTCCCTCGGGGGAGTTATCGCGAGTGTGCTAAAGGGCGCGGCCCTCAGTTCTGCAACGGAGAGAACTTCTGTCCCGGCTTGGGACGTTCTTCTAGTACTCGAATTTCTCCGTTCTAGTGCTTTTGAACCTTTACAAGACGCTAGTCTCTCTGACCTTACGCGCAAAACTCTCATGCTCATACTGCTCGCTTCCGCGCGGAGGGGCAGTGAGATCCACGGCCTCTCAGGCCTAGACCGGGATATCACTTTCGGAAGAGACGGCTCGGTTTCACTGCGTGTCCGTCCCGATTTTCTCGCCAAGAATCAAAAACCTGGTCCACTTTCACCGATCATTTCCATTCGGCCTCTCCGGGACATTTTTAGCCCCCGGCGATCCGGATTTTTCTAACTGCCCGGTACGCGCGCTTAAGGCTTACTTGTCGCGCACCGCTCCGTTTCGAGCATCAGCTCCGAAGTTGTTGTTTATTTCGATCATTTCAGCCCGAAATAAAGACTTTGCAAAAACCACGCTTTCCAGATGGTCTTCCACACTTATAAGGCATGCTTATCAGTGGTGGCAGACACAAAAGGGGGGGGGGGCAGTCAGTCCTTCCTCCTCGATCACCTCGTACGCACGAGGCTTGAGCGTGGGCAACTTCCTTAGCTGTCCTCAAGTCTGGAAGGATGTCAGACGTCCTCAAAGCTGCATACTGGACGACTCATGATGTCTTCCTCAGCTACTACCTCCGGGGCATTGCCAGCACTCATCCGGACGGTACCAACTGCCTCCCAGCTATGGTTGCCGCAGGCCAGATACTTCCAAGAGATTAATGTGAGTATCCCACCGCCTTTATGTGCAATCTGCCATTTATGTGAGTTGAGGTAAGAATATGTGATTGAATCGAAAATTTCAAAACTAAATTTTCATTTAATTAATATACTTACTCAACTCACATCGTTTATACCCTCCCATCCATCCCCGCTAACATTATATGTGTTACAGGTGTGTGTTTCCGTGGGGGAATGACGGCCGGTAGCAGGACCGCGCATGTGCGGGTTACCGGTAGGGGAGGTGACTCCCGTCCTTGACTACGGATTGTTTTTCTTAGGGAGTTACTTCCCCCCTTACCAGGGTCGAGTACTACTTCAATATCTTAGCAATGAACTGAAGTTAATGCCATTTATGTGAGTTGAGTAAGTATATTAATTAAATGAAAATTTAGTTTTGAAATTTTCGATTTAATGGCAAACTTGGAGCTCAGATGACACCAGATTGCACCATCTGGGTTCTTTGGAGAAAAAAAATTTCCGGGGGGGCATGCCCCCGGACCCCCCTAGTAAGGCTAGGCGCTTTGCGCCGTCGACTTGACGCTTCGCATCTTCAGTTATAAATTTTCCGCCTTTTTTACAATTTTCAATTCCCATGCCTGGAGAGAGAGAGAGAGAGAGAGAGAGAGAGAGAGAGAGAGAGAGAGAGAGAGAGAGAGAGAGAGAGAGAGAGAGAGAGAGAGAGAGAGAGAGAGAGAGAGCTGAACCGAACTGAACTTTACTTAACAAGGACCAAGAGAAAAAGTGAGAGAGAACATTTTGCCCCTCCCCTTCCCCACCCCATTACAAATGATTACGTCAGTGTTGATTAAAATTCTACAGCTATTATGATACTTTTATGCACACTATACTTAAGTGTTTCAACTTTAATTTCAATTTGTGGTATCAGCCGAGTCCGGGTCCCTCTTACAGTAGCCATTACGGGAGGGTCAAGCGAAGTAAAATATTCGCTTGAATAGTCGATTTTCGGAAATAACTCTTGTCAGGATTGTATTGGTTGTGAAAGAGAGTACTTTGTGGAAACGTTCCCACGTGACATCACAGGCCAGCCAGTCACTAGCGAGGGTGTGTGTCTCATACACGCGTACAGGAACCACGTGTCGTAAGTTTGTCCGAGAAAAAGCAAGGGTACTCACTCTTTCACAACACATAACGAAACTCGAGTTATTTTTGGAATTCGTCTATTTGAGGGCTTTAACCGGTCATTATTGTCCTTGGGGATTTTCCTCCATAAGAATAAGACTGAAAATGAAAATAAAAAGAATTAAAGAATTGAATGAAATAACAAGTCGCGTAAGGCAAAATTACTACATTTAGTCAAGCTGTGGAACTCACAGAATGAAACTGAACGCACTGCATTTTTTTCACAATGACCGTAGTCCGCCGCTTGTGCAAAACGGAGTGAAACTGACGAGCCTGTTCAGCGCGGTAGTGGTTTCGCTGTGCTGCATAGCACGCTTTTCTGTACCTCTCTTCGTTTTAACTTTGTGAGCGTGTTTTTAATCCAAACATATCATATCTATATGTTAAATCGATTTGGGAAATTTAATTTTGATCATAATTTTTATATTTTTAATTTTCAGAGCTTGTTTTTAATCCAAATATAACATATTTATATGTTTTTGGAATCAGGAAATTATGTAGAATAAGATGAACGTAAATTTGGATCGTTTTATATATACATTTTTTTTTTTACAATTTTCAGATTTTTAATGACCAAAGTCATTAATTAATTTGTAAGCCACCAAGCTGAAATTTAATACCGAAGTCCGGCCTTCGTCGAAGATTGCTTGGCCAAAATTTCAATCAATTTGATTGAAAAATGAGGGTGTGACAGTGCCGCCTCAACTTTTACAAAAAACCGGATATGACGTCATCAAAAGTATTTATCGAAAAAATGAAAAAAACAGCCGGAGATATCATTCCAAGGAACTCACATGTCAAATTTCATAAAGATCGGTTCAGTAGTTTGGTCTGAATCGCTCTACACACACACACGCACAGACAGACAGGCACACACACACACACATACACCACGACCCTCGTCTCGATTCCCCCTCTATGTTAAAACATTTAGTCAAAACTTGACTAAATGTAAAAAGACTGAAGGACGCTTGGACGGGCTTTTTGAACTCGCGTAGTTTATTAGGGGTTAGTTCCCACGGAAGGAAATGCAAATTAATGCAGCAACGCTCAATTGTAAAGAATTGTCTGATGCATGATATATTGTTGTTGATGAGGAGGTTTTTTTACTCTGACCTTTTTAACATCAGCTCTGTATGTGAATCGTACATTACCCACTTCCACCTTCGTCATTCTGTTGCCTCTTTTTGTCTGCTTTTCCTCCTTTTCTTATTTTCCATTTGCTCCTCCATACAATCTAGCTCCCCAAACCTCCCTCTTGCCCTTTTTTGTTTTATTTCGTTCCCTTTTTTATGTCTTTGTTATTTTTTGTATTCATTTACTTAACGTTTTTTTTTTAAGTATAATTATGTTGTGGTGACACCTCCCCCGTCCCTCTTCCCCCTGCCCCCCCCCCCCCCCCCCCCCCCCGGCCCTATCATCCCCGCTGACTTTTTAAGAGAATGTGCGTGTGTTTGTCCTTTTTTCAACACATTAACTATTTTTTTCTCTCCAAAAATGAGCTTCTTTTGACTTGACTTGCCAGACTACCTGAAATACAAAATAGTCACTGTTTCACTTCAAATTATTTTCATGAACAACTTTTGCAAGCGAGTATCAATCAATCAATCAATATGAGGCTTATATCGCGCGTATTCCGTGGGTACAGTTCTAAGCGCAGGGATTTATTTTTTTATTTTTTATTTTTATTTTATGCAATTTGTATCGCGCACATATTCAAGGCGCAGGGATTTTATTTATGCCGTGTGAGATGGAATTTTTTTACACAATACATCACGCATTCACATCGGCCAGCAGATCGCAGCCATTTCGGCGCATATCCTACTTTTCACGGCCTATTATTCCAAGTCACACGGGTATTTTGGTGGACATTTTTTATCTATGCCTATACAATTTTGCCAGGAAAGACCCTTTTGTCAATCGTGGGATCTTTTACGTGCACACCCCAATGTAGTGTACACGAAGGGACCTCGGTTTTTCGTCTCATCCGAAAGACTAGCACTTGAACCCACCACCTAGGTTAGGAAAGGGGGGAGAAAATTGCTAACGCCCTGACCCAGGGTCGAACTCGCAACCTCTCGCTTCCGAGCGCAAGTGCGTTACCACTCGGCCACCCAGTCCTCAATCTTGTAGCCACACGATCTTGAGATAAGTTCATTATCTGTTTCATAAGTGTCTGTCTGTCGGTCTGCTTCAAAGACCTTTGGGTCGACGTACTAGTAAATGTAAGGTTTGGTTTTGTCAATAATAAACGTTCCAATTACCTACCATTCTTGTTTGTTGATTCTGAATTTTGTAACGTTGGCAGTCTTTCTGTTTTTGGATTAATCTTAAACAAATGACAGTTGATTGCTACTGCAAGAATCCTTGACTTCGCACCTGTTCTCTCTTTAATGCGTGTAAACAATATGAATGCAGGAAGTAAGCTTATAATTTGAAACAGCCCCTTTGAAAGTATACTCCAAACAAACAGATTTCGCGTCTTTTCTTGAAGGATAAAAATTATAATTTGAAACAGCCCCTTGAAAAGTATACCCCAAACAAACAGATTTCGCGTCTTTTCTTGAAGGATAAAAATTATAATTTGAAACAGCCCCTTGAAAAGTATACCCCAAACAAACGGATTTCGCGTCGTTTCTTCTCGACAGAACACAATTATAATTTGAAACCGCCCCTTTAAAAGTATACCCCAAACAAACGGATTTGGCGTCTTTTCTTCTCGACGGAAAAAAATTATATTTTGAAATAGTCCCTTTAAAACAAACAGATTTCGCGTCTTTTCTTCTCGACAGAACAAAACACTGTCAAGGCGAGTGAATTTGCCGGGGCGGGTCAGTATATTTACCTAGTATTGATTGCCTGCTTTCCGGACAAGCAGCGGAGGAAGGGGGTAGACTTTACACGGCACGATTTGCTGTTTAATGTTGCTCCCGTCCTGGCGATTACCGCCTCTGTGGACTATGAAGACGAGACCATTACTTTGCTTTTAATCGTGAGGAATGTCTGGAACTGCAACCGGTGTAAATCCCGCCCCATCGATTTTCCTCAGGCTTAGTAGCGAGGTTTTCTCCATTGTCCATTTTTTTTGTCGCGTAAAGCGACAGTCAATAAGAAAACCAACACCCCAGATGTAAGGGGCTCCGCTCACATAGGCTATGTTAAGTCCTTTGTACTGGAAACTTGCATTCTCCCAGTAAGGTAATATATTGTACTACGTTGCAAGCCCCTGGAGAAAATTTTTGATTAGTGCTTTTGTGAACAAGAAACAATTGACAAGTGGCTCTATCCCATCTCCCCCCTTTCCCCGTCGCGATATAACCTTCGTGGTTGAAAACGACGTTAAACACCAAATACTGAAATAAAGAAAGAAAGTAAGCTTACTTCGTACAGTAACAGTCTGCATGTTTTTGGATTTGAATTTCTATTTCATTCGTTTTGTATTTGTATTTACTTACGTGGAAACCGATATCATACACTTTTAATTCAAAACATGTAGGTTGCACTTTTGGAACAGAAGAAACCTGCGTGTGCTTGCAGTAGGTAATGATTCAAACAGGTGGTTATACAACACTTGCACTGTACAACCAGAAACAAGATAACTTTGTCACGTTTTAAGGACACGGGCTCGACAGATTTATAGTCGTGTTTTGTCTGAAGAATACCCCGTGTCACAGGCCTTCTACTGTTACATGCTAAGGTGCCAGGAATGAGGTGCAGGAAGCAAAACTGGGTGCCACCCAGCTGGTTTGAAACAAACCGCGGGGTCTGTTTGCTTGAAATCACAACAAATCTCAACTTCAACCAATCCGACCCAAAGGCTGCGCACCACCAATTTGGGTGGCACTCAGTTTTGCTTCGTAAATCTCAATTTCAACCAATCCGACCCCACGGGCTGCGTTTGGGTGGCACCCGCCAGTTTTGCTTCGTGCAACTCAGCCTAGGCTCGCTTTCGATTTTGCAATTTCCCCTCCTCACAGCTGTGCGACCCAAATAACTGCCTGTCACTTTGTTGATTTTACAACACCAAGCATTGATATACCCGTGCGTATGTACCGTTATTTGTTTTGCTGATTGCTGATCGACCAATCTGCGCCACCACCGCTGCTTCTTGGGTAGGTCGGTCGACATTCGTGACGCCCGTAATCGGGTGCACAAAGCAGTATGGCGCTGACGTCATCCAACACTTACTGCACGTACGGCGCGTGAGTAGGTCAAATTGCTTCCCGAATCTCCCCGTTGTTTTTACTGCCTCGTATTGATTTGTTGGCAGTTATAAGCGCACTGCACACACACGAACGAAAGCAAGATCTTTCTTGCCTTATTATTATTTTTTTGTACACACATTTGTACCTGCCGGTTTTTTTTGTTGGGTAAAAAAGATAGATACAAATGAAAGAAAGAAACCGACAAAGACGTTTACAAAGACAGAAAGACAGACAGACAGACGCATGCATGCACCTGTGCACACACACACACACACACACACACACACACACACTAACACACTAACACACACTAACACACACACACACTAACACACACACACACATACCCCCCGCGGGTTAGGGGGAGTCCCATATTGGTTGAGACGAGAAAGAATTTACCCGATGCTACCCAGCATGTCGTAAGAGGCGACTAACGGATTCTGTTTCTCCTTTTACCCTTGTTAAGTGTTTCTTGTATAGAATATAGTAATTTTTTTTAAAGATTTTAGTCAAGCAGTATGTAGGGAGTGTTGGGTCCTTTGTACTGGAGGCTTTCATTCTCCCAGTGGGGTAGTATGTTGTGCTGCGTTGCAAGCCCCTGAAGCGAGTTTTTGATTAGTGCTTTTGTGAACAAGAAACAATTGACAGGTGGCTCTATCCCATCTTCCCCCTTCCCCCGTCGCGATATAACCTTCGTGGTTGAAAACGACGTTAAACACCAAATAAAGAAAGAAACACACACACACACACACACACACACACACACACACACACACACACACACACACACACACACACACACACACACACACACACACACACACACACACACACACACAGACATCCCCTGACAAACCAACCAACTAGCTAACAAAAATAAGTTTTAAGAAACATCACCAAACTGCGTAACAAAACAAACACCACTACGTAAATAGCACAAAAGAGCATCCTGGCTCTAGCATATAAGCCCGACTCCTATCGTTCGGCATCAGAACATTTCGGGGTTGCTTGTCACTTCGGTGTAACGACGGTATGGGCTGGAAGCAGAGAGCGACTGCACAGGAAAACGATTCCCGGAGAGAGAGAGAGAGAGAGAGGGGATTGAAAGAGAGGGATTGAAAGAGAGAGAGACAGAGAGAGAGAGAGAGCGAGAGGGGGATTGAACGAGAGAGAGACAGAGACAAAGACCAAGAGAGACAGAGGGAGAGAGTATGAAGTGAGCGGGAAAGACAGATTGTATGTAAAACTGTGTGTGTGTGTGTGTGTGTGTATGTGTGTGTGTGTGTATGAGTGTGTGTGTGTGTGAGAGAGAGAGAGAGAGAGAGAGAGAGAGAGAGAGAGAGAGACGAGGGGTGGAGCTAGAGCCCCAGGGGTTATTGAGCACGAGAGAGTTTGAGCGAGAGAGAGAGAGAAGGAGGGGGGGGGGTGTAGAGAGAGAGTGAGAGGGGAGGGAGGGAAAGAGTGAGAGAGAGAGAGTAGGGTGAGAGAGAGAGAAAGTGTGTGTGTGTGAACTGAGCGGGAGAGAGAGAGAGGGAGGGAGCACGCTGCACGTGATGTAACTATGGTGACAGAACGCGGCAGGTAGACCAAAAATGGCATTGTGCTTATCTTGATGTGTGTCTGTTTGTCGGGTTTGGTTAGTGACCTTGCAATCGCTCCAGGCCTTTGTGACATTGTGTCATCTGCAGCTCCCCTGCATAACAAGGGGATGCTGTTAACACTAAATTTAAGTTCAGTACAATTGGTCGGCTTGAACATTCTGCCCTCGTTGATTAATTGGTAACTCAATCTGCAATCCGCCTCAACTGATGTTGAGTGTAACACATTGCACTTGGCACAATGTACACTGAGCACAAAAAGTTAAGGATAAATCCAAATTAACTTTCTAAAGTAAAAAATGTAAAATATCGTTCAGTTTAAGTCACCGTTTCGACGGTTGAAAGTGAATCATGCCGTCAAAAAACGCCATTTTTGTTAGGGTAGGCGTGGTCAAGGACCTGTGATATCATACCCAAATATTGCTAAAATCCAAGAAACATATTTTTGATTAGAAGAAAGGCAGATCTTTAAATTCACATATGTTTTTGACCAAAAAACTGCTGTTTAACATCATACCACAGAAAAAATATCCTTTACTTTTTGTGCTCAGTTTAAAAGGACAGAGCTTCTCACGTTTCCCTGCACATGCAGATCCCCTTGGACATTCCTCCACGCTTCAGTCGTCTATCCATTTAGAAATTAACCAAGTTTCATTGACTTTCTTGCAAGGAGTCGAACACTGCATTTTCCCACCTCTCTCTAACGCTTGGAATCTCAGTTAGGTATTATCATGTTTAACGACAGATACATGTAGTAGGTTTCAAACATACAGTTCCTTAAAAGTTGTTGCACCATTGTTTCAATTCAAATGTGAAATTACAAGACTGGTTTGACCATTTATTGCTCTTCTTTTGGAGGATGAAGTCCTTTCAAAAACACTGGCTTGTCATATCCACGGAGCCACCCGGCTCACAGCGAGATACATATCTTTGTTTTTCCATCCCTTCCCTCGCCTTTTTATCATTATTTTGTTATGGAAGAAAAAGTTCATCATTCATAATGATTCGATCGGAATAGGGAATGTCGAGCTAAATCTCCGCCTTTCGCGACCGGAAGCTGGACATACGTCAAAGAGACCGGAAATGACAGATTATCCAGTCTCTGTCATTTGTTGTCTCTTAATGCACGTGTACTTTTTTCTAAGAGGATTACCTTCCGTGAAAATTAGTGTTGTAACAAATACAAGAGAAAGTAAAGCAAGAAGCAACTTGTCATTGACGCCCGACTGTTTATTGCGACAAAAAAACAAAAACATGCTTAGGCCCCCCCAAAAAAGTCTGTCTGCGGTAACATAGGCCAAAAAAATAGGGTCGGTAGGTCGGGATTTTTTTTCTTCTAAAAAACCCCATATTTTTAAGTTATTTTGCCAAAAAACAGACTTTTTTTCTCTTCCCCCCCCCCCCCCCCTCCCAAATGCCAAAAAAAAAAAAAAAATCTAGGGTCGCGCGAAAAAATAGGGTCGGTCGGGATACCGTAAACAGACTTTTTTTGTTTGTTGGCCTTATACGCTTGCAATACGCCAATGGAAGTTGTAGCCACAAGCCCCTCGGATGTTGACTGATTGAGTGAAGTTTCAGGGCGTATGACTTAATGGACACAAATACAGGCCCGATGTTTATGGTGCTGCTTCTGCTGATGTCACTACAACCATTCAGACTGCTGCTACTACTGTGTGTACTACTTATACTACTACTACTACTACTACTACTACGACTACCAGGGGCTCACATCCACGTCGGACATCGGACATTACCCGCTATCAGTTACGAGTTAGTCGTGTGACAGAGAGTTTTCTTGCACACGAGACTGTAGATGTCTCACGACGGCGTAGCCGAAGTGAGACAGCAGCAGTCGAGTGTGCAAGAAAACTCCCTGTCACACGACTAACTCGTAATAGCGATTATGTCTCACAGCATAGGCATAGAAAGATAGAAATGAGTTTTGGGGGACGAAATAACAGGCACAAAACAAGACTGAAAAACACAATTGCCCTTTTACACATACCCCACACACGCATGCGCGCAGAAAATAGATTCAATGCGTTTCGTGTCTTTTCTGGTTGAATGCATTCAACAAAGTATCAACCAACGTTTCTGAATCTTTCAATGAAAAAAGATAAACTTATTTTGAACCAAACAGCACATACCAACGAAAGCTAAACACACAAACACACACGCGCACTAACACAGATTGAATGCAAAGCGCGAACGAACACGGAGGATTTTTATAGGTAAGGTCGTGGGAAAGTCCACCCGAAATGTTCCACAGGGGAACTGGTTGTGTTTGCTCTCACAGTGATGTAGATGGTTTTTACAGTGCCGTTTTGAAAGAATATTTTCCGAATTTGGGGCACACTTTTGACTTTTGGTTCGTTTATCTCGTCGAAGTAACATTCGAGTGTTTCTAAATCAAAACCTTCCAACACCGCTGGTGCAGATTAGACCTGCCTGACTGTCTGCGTGCGTGTTAGAGCTGAAGACGAAGCCTCAATGGCCAAAGCGTCGCCTATCTGTTGGTCCTGAGCATCGGATGTATGTCTATGCAACTTTTCCTAGTCACAGGTGTAAGGTTCGATCTATTCTTTGAAATTTCGTCCTCTGTGTACGTAGCAAAGCGTTTCGCCATTTTCGGTTTTCGTTGCAGACGACGATAGTGAAAGTAGTACCTATGGTTTTGTTTTGACCTTTCGTATTCAGGGTTCTTAATTGAAGCTTGGTAAAGGGAGCTTGTCGTGTAAGTGGAAAGTTGACGAAGCTTTTGAAAACAGAAATTGAATGAAGAAGAAGATGTGGCTTTCAGTTATATACAGGAGAACGGGGTTGGTGTTATTCTTTTTCCGTCAAACACGATCGAACTACACAGATAAAACGTGGTTGACTGACCAAGGCCTGTTGGCACACTATTCAGAACGCACAACGAAATGTAACAACACTTTAATACCCATTTTTCTACGTTCGTGTTTAAGGTAGTGACTGAATGTATGTGAAGGTAAACATTTTCAGAAATAAATGCAAGATCAAAATAATTGATTTCGGCATCAAAGCGTGTAACATACATTCTTGCACACGTTTGCTTTAGTAGTGGCAAAGAATGAATGCGTGTGACATACACGGATATTTGTTCCAAATGTCCTATACATTTTTTCATGCAAGAGGACATAATTTATGTCCTATTGTTTTTGTCACAAAGTGGTCATTGTTCGATTCTGCTTTCATTTGATCCGGACATTGTTAGTACTTTCCAATTTACAGTGGGTCCCCCCGCGGGTTAGGGGGAAGAATTTACCCGATGCTTCCCAGCATGTCGGAAGAGGCGACTAACGGATTCTGTTTCTCCTTTTACCCTTGTTAAGTGTTTCTTGTATAGAATATAGTCAACGTTTGTAAAGATTTTAGTCAAGCAGTATGTAAGAAATGTTAAGTCCTTTGTACTGGAAACTTGCATTATCCCAGTAAGGTCATATATTGTACTACGTTGCAAGCCCCTGGAGCAATTTTTTGATTAGTGTTTTTGTGAACAAGAAACAATTAACAAGTGGCTCTATCCCATTTCCCCCCTTTCCTCGTCGCGATATAACCTTCGTGGTTGAAAACGACGTTAAACACCAAATAAAGAAAGAAAGAAATTTACAGTGGTTTGATTTGCTATTTTATCGATGTTTTGCGAAGCGATGTGTCTCGCCAAGCACACGAAACTTGGGGAGACTTTATGTGCGTTTTATAGAGAAGAGCTTCCAAGGGTCGGAACTCTGAATGCTCCAAGCCGGTTGACAGTTGCCTCCTTTCGCGGTTTTTTTCCCGGTTGTGGAAATGTGGGCATCAACCAAAAAGCGCATGCTCCTCAGCAAGAGAAAGAAACAATCACAGTGAATTGTCGTCATTAGCTCAGAGACAGAACAACACGTTTTTATTACTTTGATTTGTTCCGTTACCTTTTTGCCCAAAACATTATTTTATTTGTTCTGTTACCTTTGTGACAAGAAACTAGTCAAGTTTAATTAAAATTTACGTTTTGTTGCGAACAAAAAGTCCTATTGTTTTATTTTTGTTCAGGACAAAATATTAATGTCCTATCACTTTTGCATTGTCCAGGACATTTGTCCTATGCCACCTCTCATGGATGTGAGCCCCTGGACTGTGACTACTTCTTTTGCTGCTGTCAGTACAACGTACTATTTAGACTGCTTCTAGTACTGTGTGTACTACTTCTACTACTACTACTATTACTACTACTATTACTTCTGCTGTTGTTACTGCTACTGCTGCTGCTGCTGCTGCTTCTACTACTACTATTCCTGCTGCTGCTTGGCGCTGCTGCTGCTTGACGCTGCTGCTGCATCCTGAACTCAGGTCAAAATGAGTTCAGCTCATTCTCTCCCTGACAGGATGCCTTGAGTTTCCTTGTTTGGCAAGGAAACCGATTTTTTTTAACATATTTAGAGCTTTTTGTAATGTATTATTGATATAAGCAGATTCGCGATCGTCGATAATGATTTTTCATGGTGTTTTGTAATTTTTAAATTACAAAGGAGTTGATATGTAAGACAGTTCCAAGCGAGCTATTTTGCGCGGCTGTATTTACTGTGCAAACAACTCTAAATATGGCAAAAGTGTCACGTGATAATCAACCGTTTGGTTTCGGCGCTAACTGGAGCAGACGATTTTTTCTGTAACCAGTTGACAGTGATGAAACCATATATTACGGTCTCCTTCCGGCAGCAGTCCCAAAATTTCGACTTGTTTTGACCTAACGATGTCTTTATCATAACTGCGAAGAACAGAACGGAGATCACTGTCGAAGTCGGCCAATCTGCAATCATTTTCGTCTCGCGAACACTGATCTCAAATTGAGATCAGTGCTCGCGAAAACCATATGGGAGATAGCTCTGTATTTTTGATAGATTCGCGTAGGACTGTAGCGTCCGGTCAGGGAGAGAATGAGCTGAACTCATTTTGACCTGAGTTCAGGATGGCTGCTGCTGTTGCTGCAATTACTACTGCTGCTGCTTAAAATAATCGCAGAGGAATGAAGAAGCCGCTAGCTTTTAAAAAAGGAATTCATAAACAAAAATCCCAAGAGAAATCAACAAGCCGCTAGCTTTTAGAGACATTAATTCATTTGAGAAAAAGAAATCATTAAGAAATTGAGAAGCCGCTATAGCAAAACAAAACATTGCAAAAAATCAAGAAGCCACTAGCTTAATTTGTAAGAAATTAATCCACACAAAAATGTGAACGAAACCAAGAAGCCGCTAGCAGAAGCTGTGCAGAAATGTATACGTCTGGGTGTAGATCATTAGAAAATAAAATGTACATTGTGTTATGGAAGATTGTGAAAGGTGCATAATTATACATGTGTATTCTTCAGTGGATTTTGAGTGGGGTTCGTTTTATCGCCTCTGTTTTTGTTTGTTTGATAAAACGCTGAACAATGTTGTGCTTGGCTTCGGTGAAGTGTACAGAGACAACAAAAGAGGATGAGAAAATTAGAGTAAAAAACCAAATGAACATACAGAATGTAAGGCAAAATAAAAAAAATATGTTGATTTAGGGTAACCCGACCCACCCTATTTTTTCCCGCCGACCCTAAAACTTTTTTTTTTCATTTCTAAAAAACCCAAAAACTTTTGGCACATTTTGCGAACCATACCGAGACTAAGGGAAGTAACCTCCTTAAAAATCGACTAAAATATTTTTTAATTATAAACAAAAATATGTAAAAAGCCGACCTACCGACCCTATCTTTTTTGGTCACGTTACCCTAAACCAACATATATTTTAGTTTGGCCTAATAAGAGAAAAGTGCGAAATGAGATGGAAAACGGAGAGTTAACGGTGGACGGGGGTAGAGTTTTGAGGAGGAAACAACCACAGCCCACAGGAAGACCAAATCAACATGCTGGACAGAAGGACCCAGACCACCATTCTTCGTCTGCGCACTGGTCACTGTGGGCTGAAAAACACCTGAAGAGACTGGGACTCCGTGACACAGCCCAATGTGAGTGCGGCTCAGAGGAGCAAACCCCTGAGCACATTTTACAGACCTGCCCACACCTGTAGACAGCACGCCAGCACTACTGGCCAGAAGACAACAGCCTGGGCACCAAGCTCTGGGAACCCGCTGCCGACCTGCAGAAGACTGCGGACTTCATGCCGGCAGCCACCGACCTCATAACTCATAACTCATAACATTTTATTGATCCAACAAAGGAAATTAAATTGGTCATCAGCACAAATAGGTCATTAATTAATAATTATAAAAGAATAAGAGAAGAAAATTCATAAAACCCATGATAAAAATATCTAAAGTAATATATGTACACCTACCATACCCTTTTTTCTTGCACACATGACACACCGACACACCAACACACATGCATACATACCTACTTGAGGATATGACGGCCATGAATATCGAACGCAGAAGAAGAAGAAGAAGAAGAAGAAGTAGAGGAGGAAATAAAGGGAAGGAAGAAAAGTACGAAATGAGACAGAAAATGGGGAGAAGGGAAGGAAGGGAGAAAAAAAGGGTAATAGTCCTGGGAAATAAGAGACAGAAAGAAAAGTGCAGAAGGCATGTGTGGAGAAGAGATCCTAGCGGAAAGCAGGAAACACTGCGGGATGTAGGGGGGACAGGGCGAGACAGGACGTGCACGTCTCGTGGACATTATGTGTCGTCACGACCTTCATTCCATGGACACCACTAAGATGGGGGAATTAGAAGGGAGAGAGAGGATGGGGGGGGGGGGGGGGGGCAGGGCCGTGGAAGGGGGACGGGATTGGAAGGAGACTGGTGGTGGTGGAGGGGTTAGGTTAGGTAGCACCACAAAGGCAGCTCAGTCGTTCAGTGGGATGTCTTAGAGTTGCACGCGAGCACCAAGAATAGATTTGCAGCTCAAAGATGATGCGATACAAGTTTGTCATTGGGGGTGGGGAGGAGGAGGAGGAGATGAAGGGTGCTTAGCACCGTTGTCGTTTAGTGTGCCAGGTCACGGAATCGCACACATTTACCTGTAACTTACTGCAGTGTATGTACGATGTCCTGAGAAGGTTTTTGGCTGCCCCCCCCCCCTCCTCCCACGCAAACTACTATCGAAAGCCGTTGACTCACATTCAATGAACAGATTTCACTACAAGTTTAATTTACACGTTTGACCATCACAATCAATCCATCACGGTTCAATGCTTTCTTTTTCTTCTTTGCAATGCTCTTCTTTTCTTTATAATTTTCTTCCTTCTGGATTTTTACCCCTCTTGGGGAGCACGATAAACAGGCCTTAAAGTAGTGTCGATATTGACCTTAATTACTGCTCTTTGGATTCTACAGTCTCAGTTTGCAAATGAGGAGACAGCAAAACAAAGACAAACGTCTGGCTTAGTTCTTTCCCAATTTTGTGTGTGGGTGTATGTTGTGATGTGCCATTTCGTCTGAGTTCCTGCTTTCAACCCAATCAGAATTGGTAATTTCTATTTTTCTGTTTTGCTTTGTAGTTTTATTTTTGTTTAGTATTGTTGTTTTTCTCATTTCTAACTTTTACGATGGTTTTATTTTTTTCTAGTTCTAAATTTGTTTCTATTTTTAGGTATTGATGCTAGGCTGCACTCTTCAGTATCCTAATCTCAGCACTGCACTCGATCAAGGTCATTTCCACGCCTAATTAACCAGACAAATATAACGCCGAACAAAGACTTTTCACAGTGTTTTTAGCTTACTTTTGTTGAAGCAGAAAATTGTCTTCGGTAAGGATTTCGTCTGAGCACCATATTGTACGCGCTCGTTGAGATTAAACCCCCGTTAAACACCAAATAAAGAAAGAAAGAAATTTACAGTGGTTTGATTTGCTATTGTATCGATGTTTTGCGAAGCGATGTGTCTCTCCAAGCAGACGAAACTTGGGGAGACTGTATGTGCTTTCTATAGAGAAGAGCTTCCAAGGGTCGCAACTCTGAATGCTTAAAGCCGGTTGACAGTTGCCTCCTTTCGCGGTTTTTTTCCCGGTTGTGGAAATGTGGGCATCAACCAAAAAGCGCATGCTCCTCAGCAAGAGAAAGGAACAATCACAGTGAATTGTCGTCATTAGCTCAGAGACAGAACAACACGTTTTTATTACTTTGATTTGTTCCGTTACCTTTTTGCCCAAAACATTATTTTATTTGTTCTGTTACCTTTGTGACAAGAAACTAGTCAAGTTTAATTAAAATTTACGTTTTGTTGCGAACAAAAAGTCCTATTGTTTTATTTTTGTTCAGGACAAAATATTAATGTCCTATCACTTTTGCATTGTCCAGGACATTTGTCCTATGCCACCTCTCATGGATGTGAGCCCCTGGACTGTGACTACTTCTTTTGCTGCTGTCAGTACAACGTACTATTTAGACTGCTTCTAGTACTGTGTGTACTACTACTACTACTACTATTACTGCTGCTGTTGTTGCTGCTACTGCTGCTGCTGCTGCTGCTGCTGCTTCTACTACTACTATTCCTGCTGCTGCTTGGCGCTGCTGCTGCTTGACGCTGCTGCTGCATCCTGAACTCAGGTCAAAATGAGTTCAGCTCATTCTCTCCCTGACAGGATGCCTTGAGTTTCCTTGTTTGGCAAGGAAACCGATTTTTTTTAACATATTTAGAGCTTTTTGTAATGTATTATTGATATAAGCAGATTCGCGATCGTCGATAATGATTTTTCATGGTGTTTTGTAATTTTTAAATTACAAAGGAGTTGATATGTAAGACAGTTTCAAGCGAGCTATTTTGCGCGGCTGTATTTACTGTGCAAACAACTCTAAATATGGCAAAAGTGTCACGTGATAATCAACCGTTTGGTTTCGGCGCTAACTGGAGCAGACGATTTTTTCTGTAACCAGTTGACAGTGATGAAACCATATATTACGGTCTCCTTCCGGCAGCAGTCCCAAAATTTCGACTTGTTTTGACCTAACGATGTCTTTATCATAACTGCGAAGAACAGAACGGAGATCACTGTCGAAGTCGGCCAATCTGCAATCATTTTCGTCTCGCGAACACTGATCTCAAATTGAGATCAGTGCTCGCGAAAACCATATGGGAGATAACTCTGTATTTTTGTTTTGATAGATTCGCGTAGGACTGTAGCGTCCGGTCAGGGAGAGAATGAGCTGAACTCATTTTGACCTGAGTTCAGGATGGCTGCTGCTGTTGCTGCAATTACTACTGCTGCTGCTTAAAATAATCGCAGAGGAATGAAGAAGCCGCTAGCTTTTAAAAAAGGAATTCATAAACAAAAATCCCAAGAGAAATCAACAAGCCGCTAGCTTTTAGAGACATTAATTCATTTGAGAAAAAGAAATCATTAAGAAATTGAGAAGCCGCTATAGCAAAACAAAACATTGCAAAAAATCAAGAAGCCACTAGCTTAATTTGTAAGAAATTAATCCACACAAAAATGTGAACGAAACCAAGAAGCCGCTAGCAGAAGCTGTGCAGAAATGTATACGTCTGGGTGTAGATCATTAGAAAATAAAATGTACATTGTGTTATGGAAGATTGTGAAAGGTGCATAATTATACATGTGTATTCTTCAGTGGATTTTGAGTGGGGTTCGTTTTATCGCCTCTGTTTTTGTTTGTTTGATAAAACGCTGAACAATGTTGTGCTTGGCTTCGGTGAAGTGTACAGAGACAACAAAAGAGGATGAGAAAATTAAAGTAAGAAAACAAATGAACATACAGAATGTAAGGCAAAATAAAAAAAAAATGTTGATTTAGGGTAACCCGACCCACCCTATTTTTTCCCGCCGACCCTAAAACTTTTTTTTTTTCATTTCTAAAAAACCCAAAAACTTTTGGCACATTTTGCGAACCATACCGAGACTAAGGAAAGTAACCTCCTTTAAAATCGACCAAATTTTTTTTTATTAATGAAATAACATTTTAAAAAAGAAAGCCGACCTACCGACCCTATCTTTTTTGGTCACGTTACCCTAAACCAACATATATTTTTGTTTGGCCTAATAAGAGAAAAGTGCGAAATGAGACGGAAAACGGAGAGTTAACGGTGGACGGGGGTAGGGTTTTGAGGAGGAAACAACCACAGCCCACAGGAAGACCAAATCAACATGCTGGACAGAAGGACCCAGACCACCATTCTTCGTCTGCGCACTGGTCACTGTGGGCTGAAAAACACCTGAAGAGACTGGGACTCCGTGACACAGCCCAATGTGAGTGCGGCTCAGAGGAGCAAACCCCTGAGCACATTCTACAGAACTGCCCACATCTGGAGACAGCACGCCAGCACTACTGGCCAGAAGACAACAGCCTGGGCACCAAGCTCTGGGAACCCGCTGCCGACCTGCAGAAGACTGCGGACTTCATGGCAGCCACCGACCTCATAACTCATAACTCATAACATTTTATTGATCCAACAAAGGAAATTAAATTGGTCATCAGCACAAATAGGTCATTAATTAATAATTATAAAAGAATAAGAGAAGAAAATTCATAAAACCCATGATAAAAATATCTAAAGTAATATATGTACACCTACCATACCCTTTTTTCTTGCACACATGACACACCGACACACCAACACACATGCATACATACCTACCTGAGGATATGACGGCCATGAATATCGAACGCAGAAGAGGAAGAAGAAGAAGAAGTAGAGGAGGAAATAAAGGGAAGGAAGAAAAGTACGAAATGAGACAGAAAATGGGGAGAAGGGAAGGAAGGGAGAAAAAAAGGGTAATAGTCCTGGGAAATAAGAGACAGAAAGAAAAGTGCAGAAGGCATGTGTGGAGAAGAGATCCTAGCGGAAAGCAGGAAACACTGCGGGATGTAGGGGGGACAGGGCGAGACAGGACGTGCACGTCTCGTGGACATTATGTGTCGTCACGACCTTCATTCCATGGACACCACTAAGATGGGGGAATTAGAAGGGAGAGAGAGGATGGGGGGGGGGGGGGGGGCAGGGCCGTGGAAGGGGGACGGGATTGGAAGGAGACTGGTGGTGGTGGAGGGGTTAGGTTAGGTAGCACCACAAGGGCAGCTCAGTCGTTCAGTGGGATGTCTTAGAGTTGCACGCGAGCACCAAGAATAGATTTGCAGCTCAAAGATGATGCGATACAAGTTTGTCATTGGGGGTGGGGAGGAGGAGGAGGAGATGAAGGGTGCTTAGCAGCGTTGTCGTTTAGTGTGCCAGGTCACGGAATCGCACACATTTACCTGTAACTTACTGCAGTGTATGTACGATGTCCTGAGAAGGTTTTTGGCTGCCCCCCCCCCCTCCTCCCACGCAAACTACTATCGAAAGCCGTTGACTCACATTCAATGAACAGATTTCACTACAAGTTTAATTTACACGTTTGACCATCACAATCAATCCATCACGGTTCAATGCTTTCTTTTTCTTCTTTGCAATGCTCTTCTTTTCTTTATAATTTTTTTCCTTCTGGATTTTTACCCCTCTTGGGGAGCACGATAAACAGGCCTTAAAGTAGTGTCGATATTGACCTTAATTACTGCTCTTTGGATTCTGCAGTCTCAGTTTGCAAATGAGGAGACAGCAAAACAAAGACAAACGTCTGGCTTAGTTCTTTCCCTATTTTGTGTGTGGGTGTATGTTGTGATGTGCCATTTCGTCTGAGTTCCTGCTTTCAACCTAATCAGAATTGGTAATTTCTATTTTTCTGTTTTGCTTTGTAGTTTTATTTTTGTTTAGTATTGTTGTTTTTCTTATTTCTAACTTCTACGATGGTTTTATTTTTTTCTAGTTCTAAATTTGTTTCTATTTTCAGGTATTGATGCTAGGCTGCACTCTACAGTATCCTAATCTCAGCACTGCGCTCGATCAAGGTCATTTCCACGCCTAATTAACCAGACAAATATAACGCCGAACAAAGACTTTTCACAATGTTTTTAGCTTACTTTTGTTGAAGCAGAAAATTGTCTTCGGTAAGGATTTCGTCTGAGCACCATATTGTACGCGCTCGTTGACATTTTCGAGAAAAAAACACACCTTTTTATCTTTTTCTTTGGTGAATGTTTTTCCTTGTCCTGACAAACCATACAATACCGCCATCTCTTGGACAGAACAAGGCAAGGCAAGGCAATACTTTTTTCAAAAACACCCTAGGGTACATGAATTTGAAAAAAACAACAACAACAAAGAAATGTAATAATGAGACACAACACTTTGTATTAAAAACTAGAAATAGGTCTAACTGGATTAATAACTAATTAAATAATTATAATCACAATTAATGTGTTAACAGGACGTTTTTTGTGGTTTTTGTTGTTGCTTTTTTCATAAAAGACGTGAAAAAAAATATCAAAAATCTTTCATGATAGACTTAATAAAATAAATCAAGTTCAATAACTTGCGCCTTTTTGTTCTGATTGCCTGGAATATACGAGGGCTCGTTGACAAATTCTTGTCCCTTTTCTAAAATAGCTAAACTTAATTTTTCGAAATGTGTTATTTAGTCTGGTCCCCAACATTGCTTCTCAGGGCTCGGGCGATTCAACCTGTTATCTATCTCTCTCTCTCTTTCTCTCTCTCTCTCTCTCTCTCTCTCTCTCTCTCTCTCTCTCTCTCTCTCTCTCGCGTGTGTGTGTGTGTGTGTACCGTGCGTGTGTACGTGTGTGTGTGTGTATGTGTGTGTGTGTGTGCGTGCGTGCCTGTGTGTGCGTGTGCGTGCGTGCGTGCGTGCTTGCTTGCGTGTGTATAAAAATAAGGAGAGAGCGAGAGAGTTAAAGAGAGAGAGGAAAAGAGAGCAAGAGACAGAGACAGAGAGAGACAGACACAGAGAGAGACAGAGAGACAGAGGGGAAGGCCCGCGCCGCTGCCGGGGTTTTCCACGTGCGTGGCATGCATGGCTCATGAAAGTTTAAAGACTTGCAGAAACCGTTGGGAAATAAGCATCGTAAGTCAAGGAACATAAACAGATCCCATCACGTCCTCTCCGCGACTTTGACCTCCACACTTTGCTCGCAATTAATGAGAGAGAGAGAGAGAGAGAGAGAGAGAGAGAGAGAGAGAGAGAGAGAGAGAGAGAGAGAGAGACATTGGGAGAAAGAGACAGAGACACAGAAAGAGAGAGTCAGAGAGAGACACAGAGAAAGCGAGAGAGAGAGAGAGAGAGAGACAGAGACCGAGAGACAGAGACCGAGAGAGAGAGATAGAAATAAAAAGAGAGAGGGAGGGAGAGTGAGAGACAGAGAAAGAGGGATAGAGAGAGAGAGGGATAGAAAGAGATAAATATAAATAGACTGTGCGGGTGAGAGAGAGACGGAGGGGGGGGGGGAGGAGAGAGAAAGAGAGAAAGCTAGAGAGAGTACTAGAGAGACAGGGAGAAGGAGAGCTTAGAGAGAGAGAGAGAAAGAGAGAGCGACATAGAGAGAGAAACTGACACAGAGAGAGAGAGCGACATAGAGAGAGAAACTGACAGAGAGAGAGAGAGACTGACAGAGAGAGACTGACAGAGAGAGAGACAGAGACAGACTGACAGAGAGAGAGAGAGAGAGAGAGAGAGAGAGAGAGAGAGAGAGAGAGAGAGAGAGAGAGAGAGAGAATTCCTCCAAGTATACCTTGATTTAGAAATATAGCATATTTATGTGGCAGCAGTACTCCGGAAACGCTATGTCTGCGCTGTAACAAGTGTTGCGAGGAATTCTCGATTTTGTACTGGGTTTTTTTTTGTAACGCATTCTTAGCTGACACAGAGAATTAAACGATTTACAAACATATTGATAAAGCTGTTGAAGTACCGTTTTTTTTGCCAAAAATGAAACATCATATCGCATGTGGTGATGATCTCTCGATTTTTTAGAACACACACACACACAGACAGACAGACAGACAGACACAGACAGACAGACAGACAGACAGACAGACACACACACACACACACACACACACACACACACACACACACACACACACACACACACACACACACACACAACGTCCCTCCCCCTCTCTCTCTCTCTTTTTAAACCGGCTAGACGGGCGCAGTGGCGTGGTGGTAAGACGTCGGCCTCCTAATCGGGAGGTCGTGAGTCCGAATCCCGGTCGCTGCCGCCTGGTGGGTTAAGAGTGGAGATTTTTCCGATCTCCCAGGTCAACTTATGTGCAGACCTGCTAGTGACTTAACCCCCTTCGTGTGTACACGCAAGCACAAGACCAAACTGATGCGCACGGAAAAGATCCTGTAATCCATGTCAGAGTTCAGTGGGTTATGGAAACACGAAAATACCCAGCATGCCTACTCAACGAAAGCGGAGTGAAGCTGACTATGCTCTCAGAGTATAGTGTGGGGAACCCAAATGGGCAAACGAGCTCACACGTAACCAGACAATTCTGGAACGCTGAAGAAGAAGAAGAAGTAAACCGGCTAAGATACAAACCACACCCCGGTTGATTGTCTTGCTGCACTCTTTTTGTTATAAGCATGTTGTCTTTATTTTGTTCAGGAACAAGAAACAAACGAAGAGCACCACTAACATTTCAATTTGAATTTCCTTCAAAATTCACGAAGGACGTTTTGATGGGATCTGTTTATGTTTATTACAAAATAAAATAAAGTCAATTAAATTGAATTGAATTCTTTCTCAATGTCTCTAAAAACAGAAAATTGATGTCAGTGCCAGTCCCCATCCATTCATTAAACACAGGTTTATTGGAGAAAAGTTGCCACAGCAGAGTACATTCCCCTGCACTCTTACAGGCTTTGTGCACCATGGCCTGTCCCAGGAGGAACGGCGGATGACAGGAAGCCATTACTGTCACGTGACACGGTACACACCTCGAACTCTCACTCCCAGAATGAACGACTTCGTCTCCTCCCCGGATTCAACCACTTCCGTTACTCGACTGTGGCTGTATTTGTTTGTGCTGTCATGTACTCGCATGCTGGCATATAGTGTCGACCCAGCTGTGTCTGTCTGTCTGTCTGTCTGTCTGTCTGTTTCTGTCTGTCTGTCTGTCCCTGTCTCCCAATCTACCAGTCTGTCTGCCTATCTGTCTGTCCGTTCGCCTCTCTGTCTGTATGCCTGTCTATCTGCCCGTCTATCTGCCTATCTGTCTTTCTGTCACTCTCTCTCTCTCTCTCTCTCTCTCTCTCTCTCTCTCTCTCTCTCTCTCTCTGTGTCTCTCTGTCTCTCTCTGTCTCTGTCTTTATCTCTTTCTCTCTCTCTCTCTCTCTCTCTCATTCTGTGGAAGTGGTCGCCATGGCATTTAAAGTCCCGCTGTTCAACCTGTTCTTGATAAGAGTATATCAAACACTTACTCCAACAAAGTTTCCTCTGCCTATTTTTGTTGTTGTTAAAAATAAGAAACCATGATTATTATTTTTTTTTCTTTCAACGCAAGCAAAACTTCAAGAAAAAAAATCCAGAATCCCGTTCGGTATGGGGTTGGTTGAGGGGTAGGGGTCAGAGAGACGCAGAGAGAAAGAGTGAGAGGGGAGGGGGAGGAGGGGGGGGATTGATGGATTTTTGTATGGCTCAAGAATGGAGGATTAAGGCTAACGCTTTGTCTTACAATGTCCCTGCTGAAACTATATAAACAAAACATAGATATGAGAGAGAGATAAAGAGAGAGAGAGAGAGACTAGAGAGAGAGGGAGAGAGACGGAGACAGAGAGAGCGAGAGACAGAGAGACAGAGAAAGAGATAAGGAGAGAGACAGAGAGAGAGAGAGAGAGAGAGCGACAGAGAAAGAGATAAGGAGAGAGAGAGAGACAGAGAGCGACACACAAAAAGATAAGGAGAGACAGAGACAGGGAGCGACAGAGAAAGAGATAAGGAGAGAGAGACAGAGAAAGAGCGACAGAGAAAGAGATACGGAGAGAGAGAGAGAGAGAGAGAGAGAGAGAGAGAAAGAGATAAAGAGAGAGAGAGACAGAGACAAAAACAGACAGAGACAGAGGGAGCGAGAGAGAGAGAGAGAGAGAGAGAGAGAGAGAGAGACAAAGAGAGAGACAGAGACAGAGTCAGAGACAGAGAGAAGATAGTCTGTGGCTGAGTTTCTATCGAAGTGCTTTTCAAAGAAGAGAGTTGATTGCTGACCATCCCGCGTACAATACAGCATGCTGTTAACTATGACGGCTTACTAGTGCCAAAACCTCATAATTGTAATTATCAATTACTAATTTTCCCTTGATAAATACCATTTTCACGTGTTTATTACTAATTTTCCCGGGAAAATTACTACTTTTCCCGGAATAATTACTAACTTTCATCTGTTAATTACTAATTTTTAGTTTTGGCTCACTTCCTGACGGATTGCTAGTGCCAAAACTAAAAATTAGTAATTTTCCCGTGAAAATGAGTAACTAACAGGTGAAAACAGTAACTGACAGCGTTAATTAGTAATTATCACGTGATAATGGGTAACCCCAGGTTTTGGCACTAGTAAGCCGTCATAGTTAACATCAGCATTTTAGCTGGCGTGATATCACGCAAACCAACAAGAGCGAGAACACTAAAGGCCTTTTGTGTGTTTTCTCGCACTGCGCATGCCTGTGGGACCGGAAACAGCGTCCATTATTTGCTGTTGCACAAAGCGGGCGAGTTTTAGTAGAGCAGAGTCACATCAAAAGGCCCAGAGCCTGTCTCTTTTGAAAGAGGTGGGGTATAAGATAAGATAATGTAAGATAAGGTAAGATAAGGTAAGTTAGGGTAAGTTAAGGTAAGATAGATTAGGTATGTCTGAGCGAACGACGAAGAAGAAGAAGATTAGGTATGATAAGTTAAGATACGATAAGATAAGGTGAGGTAAGCTTAAGGTAAAGGTAAGGTAAGGTAAGATTAGTTAATATAAGATAAAATAAGATAAGTTAAGATAAGGTGTTTTAAGGTTAGGTAAGGTAAGTTAAGATAAGATAAGAGGGTTACCACTTTCATTATATCTTTGTTTGTTTTGTATCTAGCCCTCGTCCAATCTAGGGAAAGACATTTTGATAAAAAAACAACCACCCAATTTACAACTAATCAGCGAAACTGATAGTGATTTGATGAAATAGAATAAGCCCATGCAACAACAAAAACAGAGAGAAAGAGAGAGAGAGAGAGAGAAAGAGAGAGAGAGAGAGAGAGAGAGAGAGAGAGAGAGAGAGAAAGAGAGAGAGAGAGGAAGGAGAAAGAGAGAGGGAGGGAGGGGGAGGGAGGGAGCGAGCGAGCGAGAGAGAGAGAGAGAGAGAGAGAGAGAGAGAGAGAGAGTGAGAGAGAGAAAAAAGAGAGAGAGAGTGCAAACGTCTAAGGCTAGTCAGCTAATTTTCAAGGTATCAAGAACAGACTCAACGGTTCAAATTTGTTTCCTATGAGGATCAAGTTTCATGTAATCTGCAGACATTCTCGCCTTTCGTTCTTCGAAGCAAATATATTGCTTGCGTGGGCAAACTTCTCTCAGAAATTTAAAGGAAGATAATTTTTGGTTTTGTTAGAGCCTCGGTGAGGTTGTTTTAAAAGCGAGTCCTTCGGCTTTGCATTTGAAGATTTGGTTGGGCGAGAGTTGGACAGTTAATATCCTGGTTTGCGACGGGAATAGGAAAGAGAGAATGCTTTATGTCCTACAGGCTAAATATTTCGCCTCTTAATGACAAGATATGGGTTATATGATTCGAGTTTTACGCCCTCACGGCTTTTGACGAGATACACAAGTGTATGCGTGTTTAGGTGGTATCAACCATCTGCACTTATGGCAGAATGACCAAGATCTTTTACGTGCCATTGTGGTGACACGGGGGTGGGACATGGCTTCCGTCTCTGGGTCTGCACATAAAATTGACCCGTGTCCGTCCCGGCCAGAATTCGAACCTGCGACCTTCCGATCACAAGTCCAGTGCTCTACCAACTGAGCTACTGCCCCCCCCCCCGCCCCCCGCGACGGGAATATGGTCCATTGAGATTGATTAGGGACAGAGGTAGGCACGTTGGTACAGGTGTCCTTTGTCTGGACCCCCCCCCCACCCACCCCACCTATTTACCCCACACCTGCGGTAAATAAACTGGCCGTGAACTGTGATGTGAGGAACCACCTGACAGCGAACGGAATACAAGACAGCCAGTCAGTCTCCTTTTTTCTGTAAGCTTGACACCGATTCGGCTCTCACGGCTGTTCACAGGGCTTCCTTTCTGCTACTTTAGCTGCAGGCTATTTTTAGCACCCACCCTTTCCCCACGGCAGAGATAACACAGCAGCTAGTACAGGTTCCCCACTGGTTTTTAGAAACAAAATTCCATGACTTTTCCATGACTTTCCATGAGCCTCAATAACATTTTCCATGACTAGATCCACAGGTCGCCATTTCCGAACACGCAAACTTTTTACGTCTTGTCACCGCCAGTTTTGACACTGGCTTGCTTTGCACTGAATTTGAGTCAGTTTCTACGCAGTGTCTCTTCGACAAGCAAGCCAAGCCGGCATTTGCAACGCAGTCAGATTATCGGTAATGTTTGCTGGTCCTGTCATTTCACTAAACTGGACCAGCCACTGTTTGTATCCATCTGCACTTTCGTAAATTCCGTTTCGTAACCGTCACTGTGACTTGAACTGTCATTTTTTTCACCGCGATACACAGTTCATTGCGAAGATCTTCCTCGGTAATTCGTTCCAATTCAGCATACTTTTTGTTGTCAAGAAACAACTCGAAAGAAAGTTTCAAACTCATCATCCTCCATCTTGCTTGTCGAAGCACTAAAGTACTTCATCGATGCAAACACAAAAGCAGAAAACTTCGACGAAACCGACTCAAATGCAGCGCAGACGACACGACGAGATAACGGAAGGAAGTGAGCCTCGCTTTGGCTCAAGTGCCGTTAAAAATACCGTTATTCTCGTATGCAAATACGAACGAGAAGTTGGTCATACGAACTAGCCTTGTGCTGGCGACGCAAATCGCTGCTGGCTGGCAAGGGGGGGGGGGGGGGGGGGGGAGATGGCTGGGCAACGAAAATCACCGCTGGCGTGCTGAAGGTTAATTTTTTATTTCTTTCTTATTTTTGTTAAATTCCATGACTTTCCATGACTTGAATTGAAATTCCACGACTTTCCAGGCCTGGAAAATTAAAAATCAAATTCCATGACTTTCTAGGTTTTCTACGACCTGTACGAACCCTGCTAGTAGCTCTTTCATTGCTATGCACTGGCTGCAGCTGTTGGTAGCCAAACTATTCTCTCTGCTAGGCTATTTTTAACACACTAAAACACAAGCTAGGAACAGCCGTGCTCTGACAGAGCTTGTGTGAAGATCAGGGTTACTGGTAGGACCGTTAAGGTCTCTCTGGCGAATGGTGGGCAAGAAATATCAGCTAAACGTGTACAAAAGACGAGAAAAAATACCGAGGTAAAAACAGTCAGGTTGGGTGAAGAGAAAAACAGTCAGGTTGACTAGAAGAGAGATAGACAAGAACAATCAGGTTGACTAGAAGAGAGATAGACAAGAACAATCAGGTTGACTGGAAGAGAGATAGACAAGAACAATCAGGTTGACTGGAAGAGAGATAGACAAGAACAATCAGGTTGACTAGAAGAGAGATAGACAAGAACAATCAGGTTGACTGGAAGAGAGATAGACAAGAACAATCAGGTTGACTGGAAGAGAGATAGACAAGAACAATCAGGTTGACTGGAAGAGAGATAGACAAGAACAATCAGGTTGACTAGAAGAGAGATAGACAAGAACAATAAGGTTGACTGGAAGAGAGATAGACAAGAACAATACGGTTGACTGGAAGAGAGATAGACAAGAACAATCAGGTTGACTGGAAGAGAGATAGACAAGAACAATCAGGTTGACTGGAAGAGAGATAGGATGAATCAGGTTGACAGGTAGAGAGATAGTCAGGAACAATCATGTTGACAGGTAGAGAGATAGTCAAGAACAATCAGATTGACGGGAAGAGAGATAGCAAAGAACAATCAGGATGACTGGTAGAGAGATAGTCAAGAACAATCAGGATGACTGGTAGAAAGATAGTCAGGAACAATCAGGATGACTGGTAGAGAGATAGTCAGGAACAATCAGGTTGACTGAAACAGAGATGGCAAAGAACAATCAGGTTGACAGGTAGAGAGATAGTCAGGAACAATCAGGTTGACTGGTAGAGAGATAGTCAAGAACAATCAGGTTGACTGTTAGAGAGATAGTTAGGAACAATCAGGTTGACTGGTAGAGAGATAGTTAAGAACAATCAGGTTGACAAGAAGAGACATAGCCAAGAACAATCAGGTTGACTGGAAGAGAGATAGACAAAAACAATCAGGTTGACTGGTAGAGAGATAGTAAAGAACAATCAGGTTGACTGGTAGAGAGATAGTCAAGAACAATCAGGTTGACTAGAAGAGAGATAGTCAAGAACAATCAGGTTGACTGGAAGAGAGATAGTCAAGAACAATCAGGTTGACTGGAAGAGAGATAGTCAAGAACAATTAGGATGACTGGAAGAGAGATAGTCAAGAACAATTAGGATGACTGGAAGAGAGATAGTCAAGAACAATCAGGATGACTGGAAGAGAGGTAGTCATGCCAATCAGGTTGACTGGAAGAGAGATAGACAAGAGCAATCAAGATGACTGCAAAGGAGACAGTCAACAATGATAAGAATGACAAGCAAAGATACAAGCAGCAATAACCAAGTTTACTGACAAGGAAAGAGGCTCACACAATGAGAAAGACTGGCGGATATACAGCCAGCAACAATCAGGATTACAACCAAAGAGACGGGCAAAAACAATGAGCATGACTACCAAACAGACGGTCAGCAACAATTTTGGATGACAACCAAAGAGTCAGACAGCAACATCAAGATGTCTCCCAAAGATTCAGACAACTTCACGTACAACGACTAACTGAGAGACAATGAGAATGACTAACAGAAAGACCTGCAACAACATTGATAACGACTTTACAGAGAGACAGGCAACAACAATGATAATGACTAGCTAGCGGAGAGATGTACAAGACGACTAGCGGAGAGACAAGCCGCAAGCAATCACGACGATTGACGAAGTCATACGCAGTTACCGTATCTGACTACTCGGAACAACTATCTTGACGTCAGAGACAACACCAGCCTCAGCAAAAGGCAAAAATAATCGCGACAGCTTTGCCAAAATACAGGCAACAACCATCTTGACGATTGGCAACAAGAATCATAACGACTGGCAAAGAGACAGGCAACAAGGTTGATGACGGTATATTCGCCTTAATAATTCAGTGCCCCCTCAGACAGGTGACAACGAGCAAGACATACAGATGCCCACTTGATTCCATTCCAGCCAAGCGACATGACAACTCTCGACAACAGTGGGCGGCGATTGGCTCGGCGATCTCTCATAACGTTGCCTACCCCTGCTATCAAATGCCCAAGGCCCTGCTCCAGTTACCTCCCCTGCAACAATAGTGGTTGATGCTCCCCCTTGCTCTCTTCTTGCACATCCGTTTGCCGTTTCTTGGGCTATTACTCCCCGAGCGCTCGCTTCCTCGCTTTGGCGGGGATCGATACAATGGCTAGGTGAATTTATTCGTCGTTTGGCTCTTTGGCTCTTGTCAGGGGACAAAACTGGCTTTTTCCGCTTGATGGTTTGTACCTGTCGCCTCGGCGGTTGGGATCGGCCTCTCTTCGCGGTCATGATGATAGTAGGACAGAGTTTTATTGAGGAACGAGAGAGAGAGAGAGAGAGAGGGGGGGGGGGCGGTAGAGAGAGAGAGAGAGAGAGAGAGAGAGAGAGAGAGAGAGAGAGAGAGAGAGAGAGAGAGTTGTTAAGATTTTCCTCTCCCGGAGTGAATAAATGTGTACATGAACTAGCCTTATGCTGCCAAGCTCAAAACTTGATGTGAGAACTATTGTGAATGAGACACGCATGAAACGTGCGATGGTCAGTTCCGGTCAGTTGTTTTCTTAACACTGCTTGTCTCAGCAGACTTTGAAATGTTGTCAGCTATTGTTGAATATTGAAATTCTGCAAAGAAACCAGTTTAAGTTGAAGATTAACGGCTTCTGCTATAAAATAGCTACTCGTACAATGAGCAACGGTATCGTCATTTCCGTTTTTGGTCGACATATTTGTGTGACTAAATAAAGACTATTGTGTAAACTGTCAAACCAAAGACCATACTGTCTTCCTTCATTTACTTTGCTGAAACCAAATTATATTTATTTTTCTCCGACTGTGCCTTCAAAAAGCGATTCGTACAGACCAGTATTCGTAACAGTATTCAACTAATGGTCAGCAAGGTGCTTTAATTTATAAAATAAAGTGACTGCCAATTGTCATTCTATCAGTGTCACTTCTTGGGGTTTTTCGCGTGTACAGGACAAGTTTTCATACGCTTTACCCACACTTCGGAATGTGGAGTCAGTAATAGTGTTCAGAACGACACGTTGAAGGCCACCATTCGCACCCAAAATTGCCTGTAAAAATGAAAAAAAAATGTACTGCGTTTTCTTTGTATGGGAACAAAAGAAGCAAAGGCAAAGATGAGATGTGTCCAAAATAATCAAGTGTATATGTCAATATGAAAAACAAAAGAAAGCAATCTAAAGTCAGACCGGCACGGTTGGCCTAGTGGTAAGGCGTCCGCCCCGTGATCGGGAGGTCGTGGGTTCGAACCCCGGCCGGGTCATACCTAAGACTTTAAAATTGGCAATCTATCTAGCGGCTGCTCCGCCTGGCGTCTGGCATTATGGGGTTAGTGCTAGGACTGGTTGGTCCGGTGTCAGAATAATGTGACTGGGTGAGACATGAAGCCTGTGCTGCGACTTCTGTCTTGTGTGTGGCGCACGTTATATGTCAAAGCAGCACCGCCCTGATATGGCCCTTCGTGGTCGGCTGGGCGTTAAGCAAACAAACAAACAAACAAACAAACAAAATCTAAAGTCAACGCTGCAGTCTCCATTTCATGGTGAAGATCGTTAATCCTAAACGCGAACAAACAAACAGATATTTCAGTTCTTGTGTCCTCATCCGGTATAGACAAGAACAAAAAATGCACAAAAAGACACACACGCAAAGATGAGTGACGAGGCAGATGAAAGTTAACAATGAACCCCATGAAATAGTGCACCGTATGACGGTAAGAAAGGCGATATGTTGGCCAGTAAGACTGAATATTTTTTTTTTAAAAACCCACACGTATCTGATATGCAAAGCAACCCGCCAACCGCAGCCTATGGTTAAACAATCATTTCACTCAAGTGTGAGTGACCATCTTGTCTGGATATCCATTCGATGACTTTCAAAAGATGGCAGCCATGCTCTTTTTCTACCACTGGTGTAGCTGCCAAACTGACACTGTGAAACGGTCTACTCAGAACACAAGACTCGACATAAAGCGTAAAGATTGACTGGCTCTTGCAGCTGCCTGAACGATAAACGGATTAAAAACAAAACAGAACAAAACAAACAAACTAATAGACTTACAGTTATGAGGAAAGAAACAGCCACACGATTTCAGAAAACAAACCCCAATTGAAACAATTCATAAGCAGAAATATTGAATATATTATCAAAAAGCAGAAAGAGCAAACGAAAGTTAGACGTAATCTACCTGCTGACATTCAAAAACTAGGAATATGATACAGCAAGGTAGGCTATTTTCAGTGGAACTCCCCTTTTGCGACCTCTGAAAATCTGAGAAAATCCGGTCTTAAAAATGAGGGTGTCTCAAATGGGGTAAAAGCTAGCACTCCTTCCCGTGAAAAACGTTCAAATCACCATCTCAGATCTGCCCAGGCTAAAACCAACCCTTCACATGGGCACATACCCACAAAATAACAACCTGGGGGCTTTCTGTGTACAGCAGGAATTTTTTTCATGAATTAATTACGTAGAAATTCATGACTTAAATGTAAAACAAGTCGCGTAAGGCGAAATTACTACATTTAGTCAAGCTGTCGAGCTCACGGGATGAAACTGAACGCACTGTATTTTTTCACCAAGACAGTACAGCTTCGTCAATCCCCGCGTGAAGGAAATCGCTCACCTCCCACGTGCAAAACGTAGTGATATTGACACGCCAGATTAGCGCGGTAGCGTATTGTGCTAAGCAGGAAAGCGCGCTTTTCTGTATTCTTGTTAACGTTATGAGCTTGTTTTGAATACAATCTATCATATCTATATGTTTTTGGAATCAGGAAATAATAAAGAATAAGATGACATCATTTTTGGATCGATTTCTTAAATTTTAATCGTAAGATTAATTAATCTATTTTCGTTAATTGTGATCACATTTTAAGAGTAAACATGACATATGTATATATTTTTAGATTCAGAATGTGATGAAGAATACGATGCCATCAATTTTAAATCTGTTTGCGAAAAATCGATTTTAATGACAACTTTAATGAGCAAACTCATTAATTAATTTTTAAGCCTTCAAGCTGAAATGCAATACCAAAGTCCGGGCTTCGTCGAAGATTACTTGACCAAAATTTCAACCAATTTGTTTGAAAAATGAGAGCGTGACAGTGCCGCCTCAACTTTCACGAAAAGTCGGATATGACGTCATCAAAGACATTTATCAAAAAAATGAAATAAAGGTCTGGAGATACCATACTCAGGATCTCTCATGTCAAGTTTCATGAAGATCGGTCCAGTAGTTTTCTCTGAATCGCTCTACACACACGCACACACACACACACACACATACACCACACCCTCGTCTCGATTCCCCCCCTCTACGTTAAAACATTTAGTCAAAACTTGACTAAATGTAAAAACAAGTCACGTAAGGCGAAATTACTACATTTAGTCAAGCTGTGGAACTCACAGAATGAAACTGAACGTAGTCCGCCGCTAGTGCAAAAGGCAGTGAAAGTGACGAGCCTGTTTGGCGCGGCAGCGGTTGCGCTGTGCTTCATAGCACGCTTTACTGTACCTCTCTTCGTTTTAACTTTCTGAGCGTGTTTTTAATCCAAACATATCATATCTATATGTTTTTGGAATCAGGAACCGACAAGGAATAAGATGAAATAGTTTTTGAATCGATTTCGGAAATTTAATTTTGATCATAATTGTTATATTTTTAATTTTCAGAGATTGTTTTTAATCCAAATATAACATATGTATATGTTTTTGGAATCAGAAAATGACGAAAAATAAGATGAAATTGTTTTTGGATCGTTTAATAAAAAAATAAGTTTAATTACAAGTTTCCGATTTTTAATGACCAAACTCACTCATTAGTTTTTAAGCCACCAAGCTGAAATGCAATACCAAACCCCGGCCTTCGTCGAAGATTGATTTGCCAAAATTTCAATCAATTTAATTGAAAAACGAGGGTGTGACAGTGCCGCCTCAACTTTTACAAAAAGCCGGATATGACGTCATCAAAGGTATTTATCGAAAAAAAGAAAAAAACATCCGGGGATATCATACCCAGGAACTCTCATGTCAAATTTCATAAAGATCGGCCCAGTAGTTTAGTCTGAATCGCTCTACACACACACACACACAGACACACACACACACACACACACACACACACACACACACACTCACAAACACACACACACACACACACAACACCACGACCCTCGTCTCGATTCCCCCCTCTATGTTAAAACATTTAGTCAAAACTTGACTAAATGTAATGAGGGTGTCTCAAATGGGGTAAAAGCTAGCACTCCTCCCCGTGAAAAACGTTCAAATCACCATCTCAGATCTGCCCAGGCTAAAACCAACCCTTCACATGGGCACATACCCACAAAATAACAACCTGGGGGCTTTCTGTGTACAGCAGGAATTTTTTTCAT